>NW_027193779.1:300000-425748 GCF_032444005.1 Ranitomeya imitator
GAAGAGGCAGGTGGGCCAGTGCCTCCGGTGACCACAGCGCAGTACGCATCTGATGATGAAACTCAGGTGCCGCTTTCTCGTGCGTACTGTGCTGCTGAGACTACCCAGGAGGAGCAGTTGGTGGCAGAGGGTAGTGGAGATGATGAGGTCCTTGACCCATCGTGGCGTGAGGAACAGGAAGGTGGTGGGAGCAGCTCAGAGGAAGAGCTTCCTCTTACGGGCCAAAGAGGGAGAGGGAGGGGGAAGACTGCGGAGCCTGTCTCTTTCCAAAGCCAAAAAGGGCGCTCCCAAGACTTGCAGTGCCTGGTCCTTTTTTGACACAGTTGCAGATGACATTTGTTTTGTCAAATGCAAGCTGTGTCATCATAAAGTAAAAAGAGGGAAAAATGTCAGCAACCTCAATACCACAAATATGTGGAAACATGTGCGGACCAGGCACGCGGTGGAGTTACAGAAACACACTGAAGATGTAGGCCAACCAACAGCGGCAGCTACCACCTCTTCAGCTCGTGTTGCCTCTTCCTCCAGCTCACGCACAGCTGGTTTGGCTTCCTCCCAGAGACCTTGTGTAATTCCACCCACAGCACCACCTTCCCAGTCATCCTCACACTTCCAGTCTACTCTACAGCCATCGGTAGTACAGGCATGGGAGAAAAGGCGGGCATTCTCGGCCAACCACCCCCGAGCACAGGCTCTGAATGCAGGCATTGCCAAACTGTTGTCCCTGGAAATGCTCTCGTTCAGGCTGGTGGAGACTGACAGCTTCCGTGACTTGATGGCATTGGCAGTCCCACAGTACAAGGTGCCCAGCCGCTTTTACTTCAGCAGGCAGGCTGTCCCTGCCCTGCACAGGCATGTTGAGGCAAACATAAAACATGCGCTACTGAACGCCGTCAGTAGCAAGGTCCACCTCACCACCGATGCGTGGACCAGTCAGCATGGACAGGGGCGATATGTTTCCCTCACTGCCCATTGGGTTAATGTTGTTGAGCCAGGTACAGATCGTGCGAGTGGCGCAGGACGTGTCCTGCCCACTCCAAGGATTGCAGGAATCCAGTCTGTACGCATCGACTCCTCCTCTTACACCAGTTCCTCTGATTCCTCTCTGCAGGATCCGTCACAGTCCACCCCCACATGGACCCGTGAACGTTTACCTATGACCGACATGAGCACAGCCGTGGCCAAACGTCAGCAGGCCGTCTTGAAACTAGTTTCATTGGGGCATCGAAGCCACACAGCGCAGGAGCTCTGGAATGCCATAAAGCAGGAGAGCGATGTGTGGTTACTGCCAGCGAATCTCCAGCCAGGCATGGTAGTGTGTGACAATGGCCGAAATCTGGTGGCAGCTTTGGCCCTTGGCAACCTCACTCACATCCCATGTCTGGCACATGTGCTCAATTTGGTTGTGCAGAGTTTTCTGAGGGACTATCCGGATCTTGATGCCCTGCTGCACAAGGTCCGCCTAGAGTGTGCTCACTTGCGGCGTTCCAGCTTGGCCAGATCCCGCATTGCTGCTCTGCAGCGCCGATTCCGCCTTCCGGAACACCGCATCATATGTGACCTACCTACCCGGTGGAATTCCACGTTACATATGTTGGAGCGGTTGTGTGAGCAGCAGCAAGCAGTTATGGAGTACCAGCTGCATCAGGCGCAAAGAAGTCGCAGTCAGCGCCGATCAGACTTCACAACCACAGAGTGGGCCACTATGAAGGACGTCTGCCAGGTTTTGCGTCCTTTTGATTATTCCACGCGGATGGCAAGTGCAGATGATGCACTAGTCAGCACGACTGTCCCCCTTATCTGCCTGCTTCAGCAAACTTTGCAAGGGTTAAGGGATGATGTGGTGGAAGAGGTGGAGGATGAGGAGTCACCTTTTCCATCAGCTTTTGGAGAGTCAGCGCCACGTGGTTCCTCACAAAGGGGTACGCAGGGGCCAATTTGTGAGGAGGATGAGGAGGAGTCAATGGAGGAGGAAGAGCTCCGTCCAGAGGAGGGAGCGACACAATTGTCCAGTGGTCAGTGTGTACAGCGAGGGTGGGGTGATGACGAGCGGGCAGAGATCATGTCTCAAGCAGGGGACAGCGTTTCTGGGCCAGTTGGCACTCTGCAGCACATGGTGGATTTCATGCTGCAGTACCTGAGAAACGACCGCCGCATCGACCACATTCTCAACATGCCTGATTATTGGGTGTTCACCCTCCTCGATCCTCGCTACCGGGACAACGTCCAAAACCTCATCCCTGCGTTGATCCGGGAGCGTAAATTGCGGGAGTACCACGACATGAATTCCATCATCTTCTCCTGTCCAACTGAGAGGAGTGCTGCTAGTGCTTTACAAAGCAGCTCAGTGCGTCGAGGCAGTGGGGGAGGCTCTGCCCAAAGAGGGAGCAGAAGCAGTGCCTCTGCCCAAGGCAAGCCCAGTATGGCACAACTCTGGCACACTTTTGTGTGCCCGCCCCAAATGTCTACACCATCACCGGCGGCTCCAGTCAGCAGGAGGCAACGGTTCCGTCAGATGGTGACAGACTACATGGCTTGCCCTCTTACTGTACTCCCAGACGGCTCTTCCCCGTTCAAGTTTTGGGTCTCTAAGCTGGATACATGGCCAGAGCTAAGCCAGTATGCATTGGAGGTGCTGGCTTGCCCTGCGGCTAGTGTCTTATCGGAACGTGTCTTTAGTGCCGCAGGTGGTGTACTAACAGACCATCGCATGCGACTATCCTCCGATAACGTTGACCGGCTTACTTTCCTGAAAATGAACCAGGCCTGGATCTCGCAGGAATTTGCCACTCCTCTGCCTGATTAAGTAATTGGGTGTCATCCAGGTCTCCTGCTGTGTTCATCTTTCTACCACCTGAACTGCTATTCCTGGGCTCCAACACCGCCAGTTGCGGCTCAGAAGTGCAGGCTGCACAGTAAAAACATACGACCCAGTGTTATTGGGTTTCAGTAACGTCAGCTGATCCCCAGCTGTGTAGCCGGCAATGTGTCCTGCGACCGCCACGCTGGCACAACAACCTAAATGTAAGGGAACCTGTCCCCCCCCCCCCCGTCGTTTGTTACTGAAAGAGCCATCTTGTGCAGCAGTAATGCTGCACAAGGAAAAGGTAGCTCTTTTTTTTTAGCTCTTTGCACACGCAGAACTTAACACTTATAAAATGTGTTCACTGATACCGTTATACCGTCCCGGAGCTGGGACTTTCCTTCGTAATGTGACGCAGCACAGCCGTCATTCCTACCCCCTTGGTGCCATGCGCTGCCTCCTCAGCGTTGTTTTAAGCTGTCACGGAGCCTGCGCTGTTCTGTTATCCCTTGGGCATGCCCTATTTGCGCTGCCTGTCTTCTGACATAATTTGGTGTCAGGCTGGCTGCGCCTGTGCGGCCGCGGTGCCCGAGATCCCGCCTCGCAGTGTCTTCTGATTGAGTCACACTGCGGGCCTGGGATCCATGGGCATGCGCAGTGCATATCTTCCCCTCGGGCTCTCGCTCATTTCCCTCCGCCTTCTTTAGACTGTGCGCCGTCAGCTGATCCCTAGCATGCCACGGCCGTGACACCGCACAGTCTGAAGAAGAGGGAAGGAGGGGAGTGAGAGTCGAGGTTATGCACTGTGCATGCCCATGGTTCCAAGGCCCGCAGTGGGATTACGTTAGATGAGACTGCGAGGTGGGATCTGGAGCAGCGTGGACGCACAGGCACTGACAGCCTGACACCAAATTATGTCAGAAGACAGGCAGCGCTAATTGGGCATGGCCAAGGGCTATCAGAACAGCGCAGGCTCCGTGACAGCTTAAAACAACGCTGAGGAGGCAGCGCACGGCATCAAGGGGATAGGAATGACAGCTGTGCTGTGTCCCATTACGAAGGAAATTCGCACCTCCGGAACGGTTTAACGGTATAAAGGGACACATTTTTAGTGTTTACTTCGGTGTTTGCAAGGAGCATAATTAAAAAAGCAACCTTTTCCTTTTGCATCCTTAGTGCTGCACAAGATGGCTCTTTCAACTACAAACGTCTTGGGGGGGGGGTTAAAGGTTTCCTTTCAACTTGCTCCAATCAGGCTTCGGCCTACACTCTGTTCCTCTGCTCCTCCTGCTGTCCCTGGGCTCTAACACCGCCAGTTGGTGCCTGGAAGTGCTGTGTGCACAGTCAACAGTCGCTCCTCTGTTATTGGGGTTCAGTAACGTCAGCTGATCCCCAGCTGTGTGTGCGGCAATACCTCCAATCTGCTCCTCCTGCTGTCCCTGGGCTCTAACACCGCCAGTTGGTGCCTGGAAGTGCTGTGTGCACAGTCAACAGTCGCTCCTCTGTTATTGGGGTTCAGTAACGTCAGCTGATCCCCAGCTGTGTGTGCGGCAATACCTCCAATCTGCTCCTCCTGCTGTCCCTGGGCTCTAACACCGCCAGTTGGTGCCTGGAAGTGCTGTGTGCACAGTCAACAGTCGCTCCTCTGTTATTGGGGTTCAGTAACGTCAGCTGATCCCCAGCTGTGTGTGTGGCAATACCTCCAATCTGCTCCTCCTGCTGTCCCTGGGCTCTAACACCGCCAGTTGGTGCCTGGAAGTGCTGTGTGCACAGTCAACAGTCGCTCCTCTGTTATTGGGGTTCAGTAACGTCAGCTGATCCCCAGCTGTGTGTGCGGCAATACCTCCAATCTGCTCCTCCTGCTGTCCCTGGGCTCTAACACCGCCAGTTGGTGCCTGGAAGTGCTGTGTGCACAGTCAACAGTCGCTCCTCTGTTATTGGGGTTCAGTAACGTCAGCTGATCCCCAGCTGTGTGTGCGGCAATACCTCCAATCTGCTCCTCCTGCTGTCCCTGGGCTCTAACACCGCCAGTTGGTGCCTGGAAGTGCTGTGTGCACAGTCAACAGTCGCTCCTCTGTTATTGGGGTTCAGTAACGTCAGCTGATCCCCAGCTGTGTGTGTGGCAATACCTCCAATCTGCTCCTCCTGCTGTCCCTGGGCTCTAACACCGCCAGTTGGTGCCTGGAAGTGCTGTGTGCACAGTCAACAGTCGCTCCCCTGTTATTGGGGTTCAGTAACGTCAGCTGATCCCCAGCTGTGTATCCGGCAATGTGTCATGCGACCGCCACGCTGGCACAACTAAAATGTAAGGGGACCTGTCCCCCCCCCCCCTAGGCGTTTGTTACTGAAAGAGCCACCATGTGCAGCACTAATACTGCACAAGGGAAAGGTCGCTCTTGAAATTATGCTCCTTGCAAACGCTGAACTACACATTCATGTAATGTGTCCCCTCACACCGTCCAACCGTCCCGGAGGTGGGACTTTCCTTTGTAATGTGACGCAGCACAGCCGTCATTGCTACCCCCTTGGCACCGTGCGCTGCCTCCTTAGCGTTGTTTGATTCCGTCATGGACCCTGCGCTGTTATGTTATCCCTTGGCCATGCACAGTTTGCGCTGCCCGTCCTCTGACATCATTTGTTGTCGTCCTGGCTGCGCCTGTGCGTCCACGCTGCCCGAAATCACACCTCGCAGTGTCGTCTAATGTGATCCCACAGTGGGCCTGGTATCCATGGCCATGCGCAGTGCATATACTAGCCTCTCACTCCCCTTCTTCACGCTTCTTCAGACTAGGCGGCGTCAGCTGCTCCCTAATAGCATGCCACGGCCGTGACGCCGCATAGTCTGAAGAAGCAGGAAGGAGGTGAGTGAGAGGCGATGATATGCACTGCGCATGCCCATGGATCCCTGGCCCGCAGTGGGACTACATTAGATGACACTGCAAGGTTGGATCTCGGGCAGCTTGGACGCACAGGCACTGCCAGCCTGACACCTACATGATGTCAGAAGACGGGCACCTCTAACTGTGCATGGCCAAGGGATAACATTACAGCGCGGGCTCCGTGACAGAACCAAACAACGTTGAGGAGGTGGCGCCCGGCACCAAGGGGGTTGGAATGACGGCTGTGCTGTGTCACATTACAAAGGAAAGTCCCACTTCCGGGATGGTTTGACGGTGTGAGGGGACACATTATATGAGTGTGTACTTCAGCGTTTGCAAGGAGCATAATTTTCGGAGCCACCATTTTCCATGTGCAGTATTACTGCTGTACAAGATGGCTCTTTCAGCAACAAATGCCTGGGGGGGGGGGGTTAAAGGTTCCCTTTCAACTTGCTCCACTGCAGGCTTCGGCCTACACTCTGCTCCTCTTTGATTCCCTGGGTTTCAACACTGTCAGTTGCCACCTGGAAGTGTTGTCTACACAGAAAAAACACTAGGTGATGTGTCAGTGGGGTTCAGCACCGCCAGCTGTTCCCCTGCTGTGTAGTCGGCAACGTGTCCAGCACAAGCCACGCTGGTACAACAGAACAAAAGCTGCCACCAGTGCAGGTTTCGGCCTACACTCTGCTCCTCTCCTCCTCCTGCTGACCCTGGGCTCAAACACCGCTAGTTTTTGCCCGGAAGTGCTAGCTGCACAGAGAAAAACACCAGCCAATGTGTTAGTGGGGTTCAGCAACGCCAGCTGTTCCCCTGCTGTGTAGCCGGCAACGTGACCTGCAAACGCCATGCAGGCACAGGAACTGAAATTAAAGGGAACCTGGCCCCACCCCCCCAGGTGTTTCTATGTATAACAGCCACCTAGTACAGCAGTACTGCTGCATTTGTACAAGGTGGCTGACTTTTTCTCCTTGCCCACGTGGAACTCAACACGTACAAAATGTGTCTCATTGAGACCATTCCACTGTCCCTGAGGTGTGACTTTCCTTTGTAATGATATGCAGCACCCCCCTTGGTAGCGTTTCCCGTCTTTTGTCATCATGGTTAGCTGGCTGCGCCTGTGCATCCGCCCTGCTAGAAACAACGCCCCTCGTTGTCATATTTATTTTGTCAGCGAGGGTGTGGTTTATGGGCACGAGCAGTGCATATGTTCGCCTGTCTTAACTCATCTCCTTCCGCCTTCTTCAGACTGTGCGGCCTCCTGGCCGTGGTAGGCGATAAGGGATCAGCTGAGGCCGCCCAGTCTGGAGCAGGTGTAAGGACATGTGTAAGCGGCAAACCTATTTACTGCACAAGGCCACGAATCCCAGCCACGCAGTGTGATTTTTTGAAAACACACTGTGGGTCTGGGATTCATGTCCATCGCTAACCGCAACTGCCGACATGAAATGAGGTCAGAAGACAGGAAGCGCTCACAGCGCATGGCCAAGGGATCACAATAGCGCAGACTCCTGTACAGCAAATAACAACGCTCAGGAATCTGCGCCCAGTACCTAGGTGCAAATTTTGACACCTGTGCTGCGTCTCCTTAAAAAGACAAGTCACGCCTCCACAACTGTTTGACAGTATAATGGGCTAAATAGTGTACGTGTTTTAGTCAGCGTGTGCAAGGAGCAAAACAAATAGAGCAACCTTTTACTTGTGCAGCATTAATGCTGCACAAGGTGTGGCTATTGTACCTTGCAACACCTGAGGGGGGTTAAAGGTAACCTTTGAAATTGGTTCAACTAGGCTTCGGCCTACACTCTGCTCCTCTCCTGCTGACCCTGGGCTCAAACACCGCCAGTTTCTGCCCGGTTATGCTAGCTGCACAGAGAGAAACACCAGCCAATGTGTTAGTGGGGTTCAGCACCACCAGCTGTTCCCCTGCTGTGTAGTCGGCATCATGTCCAGCACAAGCCACGCTGGCACAACTGACCAAAAGCTGCCACCAGTGCAGGCTTCGGCCTACACTTTGCTCCTCTCCTCCTCCTGCTGACCCTGGGCTCAAACAACGCCAGTTTCTGCCCGGACATGCTAGCTGCACAGAGAAAAACACCAGCCAATGTGTTAGTGGGGTTCAGCACCGCCAGCTGTTCCCCTGCTGTGTAGCTGGCAACGTGTCCTGCAAACGCCACGCAGGCACATGAACTGAAATTGAAGGGAGCCTGCCCCCCACCCCCCCAGGTGTTTCTATGTATAACAGCCACCTTGTACAGCAGTACTGCTGTATTTGTACAAGGTGGCTGACTTTTTCTCCTTGCACACGTGGAACTCAACAAGTACAAAATGTGTCTCATTACAGACCATTACAATGTCCCTGAGGTGTGACTTTCCTTTTTAATGACACGCAGCACCCCCATTGTTAGCGCTGCCCGTCTCCTGACATCATTGGTTGGCTGGCTGTGCCTGTGCATCCCCCCTGCCCGACACAACGCCCCCCGTTGTCTCATATATTTTGACTGCGAGGGTGTGATTGATGGGCACGAGCAGTGCATATGTTCCCCTGTCTTCACTCCCCTCCTTCCGCCTTCTTCTGACTGTGCGGCCTCATGGCCGCGGCATGAGATAAGGGATCAGCTGAGGCCGCCCAGTCTGAAGCAGGTGTAAGGACATGTGTGAGCGGCGAACATATTTACTGCACAAGGCCACGAATCCCAGCACCGCAGTGTGACTTTAGGAAAAGCCACTGTGGGTCTGGGATTTATGGCCATCGTTAACCGCACCGGCCAACATGAAATGAGGTCATGAGACGGCCTGCACTAACAGGGTATTGCCAAGGGATAACACAAGAGCGCAGTTTCCTGTACTGCAAATAACAACGGTAAGGAATCTGCGCACAGCACCTAGGTGTAAATTTGTACACCTGTGCTGCGTCTCCTTAAAAAGACTAGTAGTCACGCCTCCACTACTGTTTGACAGTATAATGGGCTAAATAGTGTACGTGTTTAATTCAGCGTGTGCAAGGAGCAAAATTAAATAGAGCAACCTTTGACTTGTGCATCATTAATGCTGTTCAAGGTGTGGCTCTTGTACCTTGCAACACCTGAGGGGGGGGTTAAAGGTAACCTTTGAAATTGGTTCAACTAGGCTTTGGCCTACACTCTGCTCCTCTACTCCTCCTGCTGACCCTGGGCTCAAACACCGCTAGTTTTTGCCCGAAACTGCTAGCTGCACAGAGAAAAACACCAGCCAATGTGTTAGTGGGGTTCAGCAACGCCAGCTGTTCCCCTGCTGTGTAGTCGGCAACGTGTCCAGCACAAGCCACGCTGGCACAACAGAACAAAAGCTGCCACCAGTGCAGGCTTCGGCCTACACTTTGCTCCTCTCCTCCTCCTGCTGACCCTGGGCTCAAACAACGCCAGTTTCTGCCCGGACATGCTAGCTGCACAGAGAAAAACACCAGCCAATGTGTTAGTGGGGTTCAGCACCGCCAGCTGTTCCTCTGCTGTGTAGTCGGCATCGTGTCCAGCACAAGCCACGCTGGCACAACTGACCAAAAGCTGCCACCAGTGCAGGCTTCGGCCTACACTTTGCTCCTCTCCTCCTCCTGCTGACCCTGGGCTCAAACAACGCCAGTTTCTGCCCGGACATGCTAGCTGCACAGAGAAAAACACCAGCCAATGTGTTAGTGGGGTTCAGCACCGCCAGCTGTTCCCCTGCTGTGTAGCTGGCAACGTGTCCTGCAAACGCCACGCAGGCACATGAACTGAAATTGAAGGGAGCCTGCCCCCCACCCCCCCAGGTGTTTCTATGTATAACAGCCACCTTGTACAGCAGTACTGCTGCATTTGTACAAGGTGGCTGACTTTTTCTCCTTGCACACGTGGAACTCAACAAGTACAAAATGTGTCTCATTACAGACCATTACAATGTCCCTGAGGTGTGACTTTCCTTTTTAATGACACGCAGCACCCCCATTGTTAGCGCTGCCCGTCTCCTGACATCATTGGTTGGCTGGCTGTGCCTGTGCGTCCCCCCTGCCCGACACAACGCCCCCCGTTGTCTCATATATTTTGACTGCGAGGGTGTGATTGATGGGCACGAGCAGTGCATATGTTCCCCTGTCTTCACTCCCCTCCTTCCGCCTTCTTCTGACTGTGCGGCCTCATGGCCGCGGCATGCGATAAGGGATCAGCTGAGGCCGCCCAGTCTGAAGCAGGTGTAAGGACATGTGTGAGCGGCGAACATATTTACTGCACAAGGCCACGAATCCCAGCACCGCAGTGTGACTTTAGGAAAAGCCACTGTGGGTCTGGGATTTATGGCCATCGTTAACCGCACCGGCCAACATGAAATGAGGTCATGAGACGGCCTGCACTAACAGGGTATTGCCAAGGGATAACACAAGAGCGCAGTTTCCTGTACTGCAAATAACAACGGTAAGGAATCTGCGCACAGCACCTAGGTGTAAATTTGTACACCTGTGCTGCGTCTCCTTAAAAAGACTAGTAGTCACGCCTCCACTACTGTTTGACAGTATAATGGGCTAAATAGTGTACGTGTTTAATTCAGCGTGTGCAAGGAGCAAAATTAAATAGAGCAACCTTTGACTTGTGCATCATTAATGCTGTTCAAGGTGTGGCTCTTGTACCTTGCAACACTTGAGGGGGGGGTTAAAGGTAACCTTTGAAATTGGTTCAACTAGGCTTCGGCCTACACTCTGCTCCTCTACTCCTCCTGCTGACCCAGGGCTCAAACACCGCTAGTTTTTGCCCGGAAATGCTAGCTGCACAGAGAAAAACACCAGCCAATGTGTTAGTGGGGTTCAGCACCGCCAGCTGTTCCCCCGCTGTGTAGCCGGCATCGTGTCCAGCACAAGCCACGCTGGCACAACCGACCAAAAGCTGCCACCAGTGCAGGCTTCGGCCTACACTTTGCTCCTCTCCTCCTCCTCCTGCTGACCCTGGGCTCTAACACCGCTAGTTTTTGCCCGGACATGCAATCTGCACAGAGAAAAACACCAGTCAATGTGTCAGTGGGGTTCAGCAACGCCAGCTGTTCCCCTGCTGTGTAGCTTGCAACGTGACCTGCAAACGCCACGCAGGCACATGAACTGAAATTGAAGGGAGCCTGCCCCCCACCCCCAGGTGTTTCTATGTATAACAGCCACCTTGTACAGCAGTACTGCTGCATTTGTACAAGGTGGCTGATGTTTTCTCCTTGCCCACGTGGAACTCAACACGTACAAAATGTGTCTCATTAGAGACCAATGCTAATGTCCCTGAGGTGTGACTTTCCTTTTTAATGACACGCAGCACCCCCATTGTTAGCGCTGCCCGTCTTCTGACATCATTGGTTGGCTGCCTGTGCCTGTGCGTCCGCCCTGCCCGACACAACGCCCCTCGTTGTCTCATATTTTGGATGCGAGGGTGTTATTGATGGGCATGTGCAGTGCATATGTTCGCCTGTTTTAAGTCACCTCCTTCCGCCTTCTTCAGACTGGGTGTCCTCATGGCTGCGGCATGCGATAAGGGATCAGATGAGGCCGCCCAGTCTGAAGCAGGTGTAAGGACATGTGTGAGCGGCAAACATATTTAGTGCACCAGGGCACGAATCCCAGCACCGCAGTGTGATTTTTTAAAAACACACTGTGGGTCTGGGATTCATGTCCATCGCTAACCGCAACGGCCAACATGAAATGAGGTCATAAGACAGGAAGCGCTCACAGCGCATGGCCAAAGGATCACAAGAGCGCAGACTCCTGTACAGCAACTAACAGCGCTCAGGAAGCTGCGCCCATGCAAAAAGGTGTTGTTTTCGACACCTGTGCTGCTTTTCTTTAAAAAGACAAGTCACGCCTCCACTACTGTTTAACAGTATAATGGGCTAAATAGTGTACGTGTTGCATTCAGCTTGTGCAAGTAGACAAATTAATAGAGCAACCTTTTACTTGTGCAGCATTAATGCTGCAGAAGGAGTGGCTCTTGTACTTTGTAACACCTGAGGGGGGGTTAAAGGTAACCTTTGAAATTGGTTCAACTAGGCTTCGGCCTACACTCTGCTCCTCTCCTCCTCCTGCTGACCCTGGGCTCTAACAACGCTAGTTTTTGCCCGGAAATGCTAGCTGCACAGAGAAAAACACCAGCCAATGTGTTAGTGGGGTTCAGCACCGCCGGCTGTTCCCCCGCTGTGTAGCCGGCAACGTGTCCAGCAAAAACCACGCTGGCACAACCGACCAAAAGCTGCCACCAGTGCAGGCTTCGGCCTACACTTTGCTCCTCTCCTCCTCCTGCTGACCCTGGGCTCAAACACCGCTAGTTTTTGCCCGGAAATGCTAGCTGCACAGAGAAAAACACCAGCCAATGTGTTAGTGGGGTTCAGCACCGCCAGCTGTTCCCCCGCTGTGTAGCCGGCATCGTGTCCAGCACAAGCCACGCTGGCACAACTGACCAAAAGCTGCCACCAGTGCAGGCTTCGGCCTACACTTTGCTCCTCTCCTCCTCCTCCTGCTGACCCTGGGCTCTAACACCGCTAGTTTTTGCCCGGACATGCAATCTGCACAGAGAAAAACACCAGTCAATGTGTCAGTGGGGTTCAGCAACGCCAGCTGTTCCCCTGCTGTGTAGCTTGCAACAAGACCTGCAAACGCCACGCAGGCACATGAACTGAAATTGAAGGGAGCCTGCCCCCCACCCACAGGTGTTTCTATGTATAACAGCCACCTTGTACAGCAGTACTGCTGCATTTGTACAAGGTGGCTGACTTTTTCTCCTTGCCCACGTGGAACTCAACACGTACAAAATGTGTCTCATTAGAGACCATTACAATGTCCCTGAGGTGTGACTTTCCTTTGTAATGACACGCAGCACCACCCTTGTTAGCGCTGCCCGTCTTTTGACATCATTGGTTAGCTGGCTGCGCCTGTGCATCTCCCCTGCTCGAAACAACGCCCCTCGGTGTCTTATTTTTTTGGACAGCGAGGGTGTGATTGATGGGCATGTGCAGTGCATATGTTTGCCTGTGTTCACTCATCTCCTTCCGCCTTCTTCAGACTGGGTGTCCTCATGGCCGCGGCAGGCGATAAGGGATCAGATGAGGCCGCCCAGTCTGAAGCAGGTGTAAGGACATGTGTGAGCGTCAAAAATATTTACTGCACAAGGCCACGAATCCCAGCCACGCAGTGTGATTTTTTGAAAACACACTGTGGGTCTGGGATTCATGTCCACCGCTAACCGCAACGGCCAACATGAAATGAGGTCATAAGACAGGAAGCGCTCACAGCGCATGGCCAAAGGATCACAAGAGCGCAGACTCCTGTACAGCAACTAACAACGCTCAGGAAGCTGCGCCCATGCAAAAAGGTGTTGTTTTCGACACCTGTGCTGCTTTTCTTTAAAAAGACAAGTCACGCCTCCACTACTGTTTAACAGTATAATGGGCTAAATAGTGTACGTGTTGCATTCAGCTTGTGCAAGTAGACAAATTAATAGAGCAACCTTTTACTTGTGCAGCATTAATGCTGCAGAAGGAGTGGCTCTTGTACTTTGTAACACCTGAGGAGGGGTTAAAGGTAACCTTTGAAATTGGTTCAACTAGGCTTCGGCCTACACTCTGCTCCTCTCCTCCTCCTGCTGACCCTGGGCTCTAACAACGCTAGTTTTTGCCCGGAAATGCTAGCTGCACAGAGAAAAACACCAGCCAATGTGTTAGTGGGGTTCAGCACCGCCAGCTGTTCCCCCGCTGTGTAGCCGGCATCGTGTACAGCACAAGCCACGCTGGCACAACCGACCAAAAGCTGCCACCAGTGCAGGCTTCGGCCTACACTTTGCTCCTCTCCTCCTCCTCCTGCTGACCCTGGGCTCAAACACCGCTAGTTTTTGCCCGGAAATGCTAGCTGCACAGAGAAAAACACCAGCCAATGTGTTAGTGGGGTTCAGCACCGCCAGCTGTTCCCCCGCTGTGTAGCCGGCATCGTGTCCAGCACAAGCCACGCTGGCACAACCGACCAAAAGCTGCCACCAGTGCAGGCTTCGGCCTACACTTTGCTCCTCTCCTCCTCCTGCTGACCCTGGGCTCAAACACCGCCAGTTTTTGCCCGGACATGCGATCTGCACAGAGAAAAACACCAGCCAATGTGTTAGTGGGGTTCAGCAACGCCAGCTGTTCCCCTGCTGTGCAGCTTGCAACGTGACCTGCAAACGCCACGCAGGCACATGAACTGAAATTGAAGGGAGCCTGGCCCCCACCCCCAGGTGTTTCTATGTATAACAGCCACCTTGTACAGCAGTACTGCTGCATTTGTACAAGGTGGCTGATGTTTTCTCCTTGCCCACGTGGAACTCAACACGTACAAAATGTGTCTCTTTGAGACCATTCCACTGTCCCTGAGGTGTGACTTTCCTTTCTAATGATACGCAGCACCCCCCTTGGTAGCGCTTCCCGTCTTCTGACATCATTGGTTGGCTACTTGCGCCTGTTCGTCCGCCCTGCCTGAATAAAATGCTCCTCGTTGTCTTAATTATTTTGACTGCGAGGGTGTGATTGATGGGCACGAGCAGTGCATATCTTCGCCTGTCTTAACTCATCTCCTTCCGCCTTCTTCAGACTGTGCAGCCTCATGGCCGCGGCATGCGAGAAGGGATCAGCAGAGGCCGCCCAGTCTGAAGCAGGTGTAAGGACGTGTGTGAGCGGCCAAAATATTTACTGCTCAAGGCCACGAATCCCAGCACCGCAGTGTGGCTTTATGAAAAGACACTGTGGGTCTGGGATTTATGGCCATCGTTAACCGCACCGGCCAACATGAAATGATGTCATAAGATGGGCAGCGCTAACAGGGCATTGCCAAGGGATAACACAAGAGCGCAGACTCCTGTACAGCAAATAACAACGCTCAGGAAGCTGCGCCAAGCACCAAGGCGTTATTTTGGACACCTGTGCTGCGTCTCATCAAAAAACCAAGTCACGCATCCACTACAGTTTGACTGTAGAATGGGGTAAATTGTGTATGTCTTTTATTCAGCGTGTGCAAGTAGACAAATTAATAGAGCAACCTTTCACTTGTGCAGCATTAATACTGCACAAGGTGTGTCTCTTGTACTTTGTAACACCTAAGGGGGGGTTAAAGGTTTCCTTTGAAATTGGTTCAACTAGGCTTCGGCCTACACTCTGCTCCTCTCCTCCTCCTCCTGCTTCAACACGGGCTCTAACATCGCTAGTTTTTGCCCGCAAGTGCTAGCTGCACAGAGAAAAACACACGCCATTGTGTTAGTGGGGTTCAGCAACGCCAGCTGTTCCCCCAGTGTGTAGCCGGCAAAGTGTCCTGCAAACGCAACGCAGACACAAAGCTGCCTCCAGTGCAGGCTTCGGCCTACACTCATCTCCCCCTGCTTACCCTTTGCTCCAACACCACTAGTTGGGGCTCTAGGAAGACAATCTTTAATAGGCAAGGCAACGCATCTGGGTTCCAGCACTGCCAGCTGGTTCTCGGCAGTGTTCTTGTCACAGGTACTCCCTCGTGCCAAGCCTGGTTTCAGCACCGTCAGCTGTTTCCGGGTTGTGTCAACTTCACTGAGACGCCTATGCTTGCCCCGTCGTGGTGCGGTCGAGTTAGCCAACTCCAGGGTGCCTCCAGTTTAGGAGCTTCCTATGTTGGCTGCGTGAACTGGTAGTCAAGGCTGGTTCTGTAGTGCCAGTAGGCCCAGCTCCCCCTGTAGGACTGTTGGGGTTCGGTAACTGCGGCTGCCTCGCGGCCTAGCTGTTCTCTCCTCTCCTGTGGACCTTCGGGTCCACCACCTGGTTCCAGCACCGTCAGCTGGTTCCGGGCCGAGCCTTTGGCTTAGGTGCCTCCTCCTGGGTATCCGAGTTCCGCCAACGCCAGGCGGTCCTTGGTAGTGCTTTTAAGCGCGGGCACCTACAGCTTAGTAACCGGGTTCCAGCACCGTCAGCTGGTCCTCGGTCGTGCCATTGGCTCTTGCACACTGGGGCAACGCATCTGGGTTCCAGCACCGCCACCTGGTTCTCGGCAGTGTTCTTGTCACAGGTACTCCCTCGTGCCAAGCCTGGTTTCAGCACCGTCAGCTGTTTCCGGGTTGTGTCAACTTCACTGAGACGCCTATGCTTGCCCCGTCATGGTGCGGTCGAGTTAGCCAACTCCAGGGTGCCTCCAGTTTAGGAGCTTCCTATGTGGGCTGCGTGAACTGGTAGTCAAGGCTGGTTCTGTAGTGCCAGTAGGCCCAGCTCCCCCGTAGGACTGTTGGGGTTCGGTAACTGCGGCTGCCTCGCGGCCTAGCTGTTCTCTCCTCTCCTGTGGACCTTCGGGTCCACCACCTGGTTCCAGCACCGTCAGCTGGTTCCGGGCCGAGCCTTTGGCTTAGGTGCCTCCTCCTGGGTATCCGAGTTCCGCCAACGCCAGGCGGTCCTTGGTAGTGCTTTTAAGCGCGGGCACCTACAGCTTAGTAACCGGGTTCCAGCACCGTCAGCTGGTCCTCGGTCGTGCCATTGGCTCTTGCACACTGGGGCAACGCATCCGGGTTCCAGCACCGCCACCTGGTTCTCGGCAGTGTTCTTGTCACAGGTACTCCCTCGTGCCAAGCCTGGTTTCAGCACCGTCAGCTGTTTCCGGGTTGTGTCAACTTCACTGAGACGCCTATGCTTGCCCCGTCGTGGTGCGGTCGAGTTAGCCAACTCCAGGGTGCCTCCAGTTTAGGAGCTTCCTATGTGGGCTGCGTGAACTGGTAGTCAAGGCTGGTTCTGCAGTGCCAGTAGGCCCAGCTCCCCCTGTAGGACTGTTGGGGTTCGGTAACTGCGGCTGCCTCGCGGCCTAGCTGTTCTCTCCTCTCCTGTGGACCTTCGGGTCCACCACCTGGTTCCAGCACCGTCAGCTGGTTCCGGGCCGAGCCTTTGGCTTAGGTGCCTCCTCCTGGGTATCCGAGTTCCGCCAACGCCAGGCGGTCCTTGGTAGTGCTTTTAAGCGCGGGCACCTACAGCTTAGTAACCGGGTTCCAGCACCGTCAGCTGGTCCTCGGTCGTGCTATTGGCTCTTGCACACTGGGGCAACGCATCCGGGTTCCAGCACCGCCACCTGGTTCTCGGCAGTGTTCTTGTCACAGGTACTCCCTCGTGCCAAGCCTGGTTTCAGCACCGTCAGCTGTTTCCGGGTTGTGTCAACTTCACTGAGACGCCTATGCTTGCCCCGTCGTGGTGCGGTCGAGTTAGCCAACTCCAGGGTGCCTCCAGTTTAGGAGCTTCCTATGTGGGCTGCGTGAACTGGTAGTCAAGGCTGGTTCTGTAGTGCCAGTAGGCCCAGCTCCCCCTGTAGGACTGTTGGGGTTCGGTAACTGCGGCTGCCTCGCGGCCTAGCTGTTCTCTCCTCTCCTGTGGACCTTCGGGTCCACCACCTGGTTCCAGCACCGTCAGCTGGTTCCGGGCCGAGCCTTTGGCTTAGGTGCCTCCTCCTGGGTATCCGAGTTCCGCCAACGCCAGGCGGTCCTTGGTAGTGCTTTTAAGCGCGGGCACCTACAGCTTAGTAACCGGGTTCCAGCACCGTCAGCTGGTCCTCGGTCGTGCCATTGGCTCTTGCACACTGGGGCAACGCATCCGGGTTCCAGCACCGCCACCTGGTTCTCGGCAGTGTTCTTGTCACAGGTACTCCCTCGTGCCAAGCCTGGTTTCAGCACCGTCAGCTGTTTCCGGGTTGTGTCAACTTCACTGAGACGCCTATGCTTGCCCCGTCGTGGTGCGGTCGAGTTAGCCAACTCCAGGGTGCCTCCAGTTTAGGAGCTTCCTATGTGGGCTGCGTGAACTGGTAGTCAAGGCTGGTTCTGTAGTGCCAGTAGGCCCAGCTCCCCCTGTAGGACTGTTGGGGTTCGGTTACTGGCCTAGCTGTTCTCTCCTCTCCTGTGGACCTTCGGGTCCACCACCTGGTTCCAGCACCGTCAGCTGGTTCTAGGCAGTGTCTTTTGCTCTTGTACCTTCTGCTCCCCATCCTGATTCCAGTAACGTCAGCTGGTTCTGGGCAGAGCCTTTGGCTTAGGTGCCTCCTTCTGGGCATCCAAGTTCCACCAACGTCAGGTGGTCCTTGGTAGTGCTTTTTAGCACGGGTACCTCCTGCTTAGTAACCGGGTTCCAGTAACGTCAGCTGGTCCTCGGTAGTTCCATTGGCTCTTGGACCTTCGGCTACCCATCCGGGTTCCAGTACCGTCAGCTGGTTCTCGGCAGTGTCTTTTGCTCTTGTACCTTCTGCTCCCCATCCTGGTTCCAGTAACGTCAGCTGGTTCCGGGCAGAGCCTTTGGCTTAGGTGCCTCCTTCTGGGTATCCGAGTTCCGCCAACGTCAGGCGGTCCTTGGTAGTGCTTTTTAGCACGGGTACCTCCTGCTTAGTAACCGGGTTCCAGTAACATCAGCTGGTCCTCCGTAGTTCCATAGGCTCTTGAACCTTCGGGTAGCCATCCGAGTTCCAGTTCCATCAGCTGGTTCTTGGCATTTTCTCAGCCTTCTTGTACCTTCTGCTACATTTCCAAGTTGAAGACCCTAAAGTCGACGACCTGGAAGACCACCCCGATGACGACGACGACGACGACCCGGAAGACCACCCCGATGACGACGATGACGACGGCGGAGACGACGACGGAGACGACGACGGCGGAGACGACGACGGCGGAGATGACGACACTGAAGACGACGACCCTGGAGACGACGACATGGAAGACCGAGAAGCAGAAGAACAAGAGGCTGCAGAACAAAGAGCAGAAGAACATTAAGCATAACACTTAATATCAGAGAAAAAGATATTATCTAAATTATATGCAGAAGAAGACTAAGCAGTGTATGGGGGTGAGTCCGTTCCTCCTCGTGGTGCCCCTGGATAAAGCCTGATGCTGCAGGCCAAACTGAACGCGGACAAATGTAACTTTTGTGACTGGCAGAACGGAAGGTGTAATCTTCCAACTTTTATAGATAACAACTACGGGAATGCCTGTCACAAATGAGAATATGATGAAGAAGTAGAATAGGAAGAATAATAACAGTGGAATAAAAAGAATATGTAGAATAGGAAGAATAATAATAGTTGAAGAAAATGAATATGAAGAATGTAATAAAAAAAAAAAATAGGTAGAAGATGAAGAAGAAGATGAATAAGGTGAAGAAGTTGATGTCAAAGATGCTGATGATGATGAAGATGAAAGTGTGGGAAAAGGAAAAAAAAGAAGGGGAAGGTCGTGGAATAGTGAAACATCAATATCTGACAAAATAAAAAAAAATTTACATAGTCAATATCTTTTTCAATCCGAACGTCTTTAAAAAAAAAAAAAATCATGCTATGCTATTTGATTGGACTAATCCTCATTGCCTTTAATGTCTCCGCCACCTCCCCCATACATCCTACATTATTCTTAGTTGTTTTCCTTCATGTAGAATGAACCTACAAGGAAAGAAAGGGTTTATTTTAATTCCGATATTTTGGTCCCATTGACTTGCATTGGGATCGGGTATCGGTATCGGCGATATCCGATATTTTTTGAATATCGGCCGATCCAAACCGATACCGATACTTTCCGATATCGGAAGGTATCGCTCAACACTACTCCCTGAAAAATAAAAATAGTGGGAGATTAAGATTGGCAATTCTGCCTCATTGCCAGTGCTGTGTGTGCCACCTGTCTCAAATTTTGTGCCACATTAAACCTAGTGTGTAATACTGGGCCAGATTTATTTTCAATTCTCCCTGAAAAACTAAAAATAGTGGGAGATTAAGATTGGCATTTCTGCTTCAGTGCCACTCCTGTGTGTGCCACCTGTCTCAAATTTTGTGCCACATTAAACCTAGTGTGTAATACTGGGCCAGATTTCTTTTAAATTCTACCTGAAAAAAAAAAAGTAGTGGGAGATTAAGATTGGCATTTCTGCTTCAGTGCCACTCCTGTGTGTGCCACCTGTCTCAAATTTTGTGCCACATTAAACCTAGTGTGTAATACTGGGCCAGATTTCTTTTCAATTCAACCTGATAAAAAAATAGTGGGAGATTAAGATTGGCATTTCTGCTTCAGTGCCACTCCTGTGTGTGCCACCTGTCTCAAATTTTGTGCCACATTAAACCTAATGTGTAATACTGGGCCAGATTTCTTTTCAATTCTCCCTGAAAAAATAAAAATAGTGGGAGATTAAGATTGGCATTTCTGCTTCAGTGCCACTCCTGTTATGGCTGGCAATCAGGCAACACAGCGTGCAGTAATCAGCGCACATACAGAGATCTGGCAATAACCAAAAACAATAGGACGAGCTCTGAGACGTGGAATCTCTGTAGACTGCAGTACCTGATCTATCCTCACACAACTATAAGCAGCAGTGGATTGCGCCTATCAACTACCTATGCAACTCGGCACTGCCTGAGGAGCTGACTAGCCTGAAGATAGAAATACAAGCCTGACTTACCTCAGAGAAATACCCCAAAGGAATAGGCAGCCCCCCACATATAATGACTGTTAGCAAGATGAAAAGACAAACGTAGGAATGAAATAGATTCAGCAAAGTGAGGCCCGATATTCTAGACAGAGCGAGGATAGCAAAGAGAACTATGCAGTCTACAAAAACCCTAAAACGAAAACCACGCAAAGGGGCAAAAAGACCCACCGTGCCGAACTAACAGCACGGCGGTGCACCCCTTTGCTTCTCAGAGCTTCCAGCAAAAGTTAATAGCAAGCTGGACAGAAAAAACAGAAAACAAACTAGAAGCACTTATCTAGCAGAGCAGCAGGCCCAAGGAAAGATGCAGTAGCTCAGATCCAACACTGGAACATAGACAAGGAGCAAGGAAGACAGACTCAGGTGGAGCTAAATAGCAAGGCAGCCAACGAGCTCACCAAAACACCTGAGGGAGGAAGCCCAGAGACTGCAATACCACTTGTGACCACAGAAGTGAACTCAGCCACAGAATTCACAACAGTACCCCCCCCTTGAGGAGGGGTCACCGAACCCTCACCAGAACCCCCAGGCCGACCAGGATGAGCCACATGAAAGGCACGAACAAGATCTGGGGCATGGACATCAGAGGCAAAAACCCAGGAATTATCTTCCTGAGCATAACCCTTCCATTTGACCAGATACTGGAGTTTCCGTCTAGAGACACGAGAATCCAAAATCTTCTCCACAATATACTCCAATTCCCCCTCCACCAAAACAGGGGCAGGAGGCTCCACAGATGGAACCATAGGTGCCACGTATCTCCTCAACAACGACCTATGGAATACATTATGTATGGAAAAGGAGTCTGGGAGGGTCAGACGAAAAGACACCGGATTGAGAATCTCAGAAATCCTATACGGACCAATAAAACGAGGTTTAAATTTAGGAGAGGAAACCTTCATAGGTATATGACGAGAAGATAACCAAACCAGATCCCCAACACGAAGTCGGGGTCCCACACGGCGTCTGCGATTAGCGAAAAGCTGAGCCTTCTCCTGGGACAAGGTCAAATTGTCCACTACCTGAGTCCAGATCTGCTGCAACCTGTCCACCACATAATCCACACCAGGACAGTCCGAAGACTCAACCTGTCCTGAAGAGAAACGAGGATGGAACCCAGAATTGCAGAAAAATGGAGAGACCAAGGTAGCCGAGCTGGCCCGATTATTAAGGGCGAACTCAGCCAACGGCAAAAATGACACCCAATCATCCTGGTCAGCGGAAACAAAACATCTCAGATATGTTTCCAAGGTCTGATTGGTTCGTTCGGTCTGGCCATTAGTCTGAGGATGGAAGGCCGAGGAAAAAGATAGGTCAATGCCCATCCTACCACAAAAGGCTCGCCAGAACCTCGAGACAAACTGGGAACCTCTGTCAGAAACAATATTCTCAGGAATGCCATGTAAACGAACCACATGCTGAAAGAACAAAGGCACCAAATCAGAGGAGGAAGGCAATTTAACCAAGGGCACCAGATGGACCATTTTAGAAAAGCGATCACAGACCACCCAAATGACCGACATTTTTTGAGAAACGGGAAGGTCAGAAATGAAATCCATCGAAATATGTGTCCAAGGCCTCTTCGGGACCGGCAAGGGCAAAAGCAACCCACTGGCACGTGAACAGCAGGGCTTAGCCCTAGCACAAATTCCACAGGACTGCACAAAAGCACGCACATCCCGTGACAGAGATGGCCACCAGAAGGATCTAGCAACCAACTCCCTGGTACCAAAGATTCCTGGATGACCGGCCAGCACCGAACAATGAAGTTCAGAGATAACTTTACTAGTCCACCTATCAGGGACGAACAGTTTCTCGGCCGGACAACGATCAGGTTTATTAGCCTGAAATTTCTGCAACACTCTCCGCAAATCAGGGGAGATGGCAGACACAATGACTCCTTCCTTGAGGATACTCGCCGGCTCAGATAACCCCGGAGAGTCGGGCACAAAACTCCTAGACAGAGCATCCGCCTTCACATTTTTAGAGCCCGGAAGGTATGAAATCACAAAATCAAAACGAGCAAAAAATAACGACCAACGGGCCTGTCTAGGATTCAAGCGCTTGGCAGACTCAAGATAAGTAAGGTTCTTATGATCAGTCAAAACCACCACGCGATGCTTAGCACCCTCAAGCCAATGACGCCACTCCTCGAATGCCCACTTCATGGCCAGCAACTCTCGGTTGCCCACATCATAATTACGCTCAGCAGCAGAAAATTTCCTGGAAAAAAAAAGCACATGGTTTGAA
Source organism: Ranitomeya imitator (assembly GCF_032444005.1). Classification (NCBI taxonomy): domain Eukaryota; kingdom Metazoa; phylum Chordata; class Amphibia; order Anura; family Dendrobatidae; genus Ranitomeya; species Ranitomeya imitator. Next base: position 322,372 of record NW_027193779.1, read on the forward strand.
CACTGAGCAACCAGAACCTCTCTGTGACAAAACCGCCCCTGCACCAATCTCAGAAGCATCAACCTCGACCTGGAACGGAAGAGAAACATCAGGTTGACACAACACAGGGGCACAGCAAAAACGACGCTTCAACTCCTGAAAAGCTTCCACGGCAGCAGAAGACCAATTAACCAAATCAGCACCCTTCTTGGTCAAATCGGTCAATGGTCTGGCAATGCTAGAAAAATTACAGATGAAGCGACGATAAAAATTAGCAAAGCCCAGGAATTTCTGCAGACTTTTTAGAGATGTCGGCTGAGTCCAATCCTGGATGGCCTGAACCTTAACCGGATCCATCTCGATAGTAGAAGGGGAAAAGATGAACCCCAAAAATGAAACTTTCTGCACACCGAAGAGACACTTTGATCCCTTCACGAACAAGGAATTAGCACGCAGTACCTGGAAAACCATTCTGACTTGCTTCACATGAGACTCCCAATCATCTGAGAAGATCAAAATGTCATCCAAGTAAACAATCAAGAATTTATCCAGATACTCACGGAAAATGTCATGCATAAAAGACTGAAAAACAGATGGAGCATTGGCAAGTCCGAACGGCATCACCAGATACTCAAAATGACCCTCGGGCGTATTAAATGCCGTTTTCCATTCATCTCCCTGCCTGATTCTCACCAGATTATACGCACCACGAAGATCAATCTTAGTAAACCAACTAGCCCCCTTAATCCGAGCAAACAAGTCAGAAATCAATGGCAAGGGATACTGAAACTTAACAGTGATCTTATTAAGAAGGCGGTAATCAATACACGGTCTTAGCGAACCATCCTTCTTGGCTACAAAAAAGAACCCTGCTCCCAATGGTGACGACGATGGGCGAATATGTCCCTTCTCCAGGGACTCCTTCACATAACTGCGCATAGCGGTGTGTTCAGGTACGGACAAATTAAATAAACGACCCTTAGGGAATTTACTACCAGGAATCAAATCGATAGCACAATCACAATTCCTATGCGGAGGTAGGGCATCAGACTTGGACTCTTCAAATACATCCTGAAAGTCCGACAAGAACTCTGGGATGTCAGAAGGAATGGATGACGAAATAGACAAAAATGGAACATCACCATGTACTCCCTGACAACCCCAGCTGGTTACCGACATAGAGTTCCAATCCAATACTGGATTATGGGTTTGTAGCCATGGCAACCCCAACACGACCACATCATGCAAATTATGCAGTACCAAAAAGCGAATAACTTCCTGATGTGCAGGAGCCATGCACATGGTCAGCTGGGCCCAGTACTGAGGCTTATTCTTGGCCAAAGGTGTAGCATCAATTCCTCTCAACGGAATAGGACACCGCAAAGGCTCCAAGAAAAATCCACAACGTTTAGCATAATCCAAATCCATCAGATTCAGGGCAGCGCCTGAATCCACAAACGCCATGACAGAATATGATGACAAAGAGCACATTAAGGTAATGGACAAAAGGAATTTGGACTGTACAGTACCAATAACGGCAGAGCTATCGAACCGCCTAGTGCGTTTAGGACAATTAGAAATAGCATGAGTAGAATCACCACAATAGAAACACAGTCTGTTCAGACGTCTGTGTTCGTGCCGTTCTACTTTAGTCATAGTCCTGTCGCACTGCATAGGCTCAGGCTTACTCTCAGACAATACCGCCAGATGGTGCACAGATTTACGCTCGCGCAAGCGACGACCGATCTGAATGGCCAAGGACATAGACTCATTCAAACCAGCAGGCATAGGAAATCCCACCATTACATCCTTAAGAGCTTCAGAGAGACCCTTTCTGAACAAAGCCGCTAGTGCAGATTCATTCCACAGAGTGAGTACTGACCATTTCCTAAATTTCTGACAATATACTTCTACATCATCCTGACCCTGGCATAAAGCCAGCAGATTTTTCTCAGCTTGATCCACTGAATTAGGCTCATCGTAAAGCAATCCCAGCGCCTGGAAAAATGCATCAACATTACTCAATGCAGAATCTCCTGGTGCAAGAGAAAACGCCCAGTCCTGTGGGTCGCCGCGCAAAAAAGAAATAATAATCAAAACCTGTTGAATAGGATTACCAGAAGAATGAGGTTTCAAGGCCAAAAATAGCTTACAATTATTTCTGAAGCTCAGGAACTTAGTTCTGTCACCAAAAAACAAATCAGGAATCGGAATTCTTGGTTCTAGCATCGATTTCTGATCAATAGTATCTTGAATCTTTTGTACATTTACAACGAGATTATCCATTGAGGAGCACAGAGCCTGAATATCCATGTCCACAGCTGTGTCCTGAAGCACTCTAATGTCTAGGGGAAAAAAAAGACTGAAGACAGAGCTAAGAAAAAAAAATGATGTCAGGATTTCTTTTTTCCCTCTATTGGAAATCATTGAAGGGCTCCTTGTACTGTTATGGCTGGCAATCAGGCAACACAGCGTGCAGTAATCAGCGCACATACAGAGATCTGGCAATAACCAAAAACAATAGGACGAGCTCTGAGACGTGGAATTTCTGTAGACTGCAGTACCTGATCTATCCTCACACAACTATAAGCAGCAGTGGATTGCGCCTATCAACTACCTATGCAACTCGGCACTGCCTGAGGAGCTGACTAGCCTGAAGATAGAAATACAAGCCTGACTTACCTCAGAGAAATACCCCAAAGGAATAGGCAGCCCCCCACATATAATGACTGTTAGCAAGATGAAAAGACAAACGTAGGAATGAAATAGATTCAGCAAAGTGAGGCCCGATATTCTAGACAGAGCGAGGATAGCAAAGAGAACTATGCAGTCTACAAAAACCCTAAAACGAAAACCACGCAAAGGGGCAAAAAGACCCACCGTGCCGAACTAACAGCACGGCGGTGCACCCCTTTGCTTCTCAGAGCTTCCAGCAAAAGTTAATAGCAAGCTGGACAGAAAAAACAGAAAACAAACTAGAAGCACTTATCTAGCAGAGCAGCAGGCCCAAGGAAAGATGCAGTAGCTCAGATCCAACACTGGAACATAGACAAGGAGCAAGGAAGACAGACTCAGGTGGAGCTAAATAGCAAGGCAGCCAACGAGCTCACCAAAACACCTGAGGGAGGAAGCCCAGAGACTGCAATACCACTTGTGACCACAGAAGTGAACTCAGCCACAGAATTCACAACACACTCCTGTGTGTGCCACCTGTCTCAAATTGTGTGCCACATTAAACCTAGTGTGTAATACTGGGCCAGATTTCTTTTCAATTCTCCCTGAAAAAAAAATAGTGGGAGATTAAGATTGGCATTTCTGCTTCAGTGCCACTCCTGTGTGTGCCACCTGTCTCACATTTTGTGCCACATTAAACCTAGTGTGTAATACTGGGCCAGATTTCTTTTCAATTCTCCCTGAAAAAATAAAAATAGTGGGAGATTAAGATTGGCATTTCTGCTTCAGTGCCACTCCTGTGTGTGCCACCTGTCTCAAATTTTGTGCCACATTAAACCTAGTGTGTAATACTGGGCCAGATTTCTTTTCAATTCTCCCTGAAAAAATAAAAACAGTGGGAGATTAAGATTGGCATTTCTGCTTCAGTGCCACTCGTGTGTGCCACCTGTCTCAAATTTTGTGCCACATTAAATCTAGTGTGTAGGGTTGAGCGACCTTGACTTTTTTAGAGTCGAGTCGGGTTTCGCAAAACCCGACTATCTCAATAGTCGGGTCGAGTGAAATCGGCCGATTATGACGTAAAGTCGGGATCGACCGAAACACGAAACCCAATGCAAGTCAATGGGGCAGCATAGTCGGCAGTGAGTGGGGGCCAGGAAAACACCTAGAGTGCCCATTTTAATGCCAAAACCATGCATTCTTCTTAATGAAGCTTGTCAATCTTAATTTCCCTTATAATAATAGTTAAGGTAAGGTAAGTATGTAAACTAAGCAAGTGCTGTGATCCTGAGCAAGCAGAGGGGGCCCACTCGTTGGCATTGGCACTGGCACAGGGCCCCTCAAAGTACGGCGGTGTGTTTGCACGGCGGGGGCGCCTCCCACCGGCAGCGACACTTTTGCGTACTATGAGGGGCCCTGTGCCAGTGACGTCGCCAACGAGTATTCCTCCCCCCACCTGATGAAGGAACCTGAACTTTCATCTGCACCTTCCTCTTTGTCCCCGTGTAAGGTGGTATGGTATGCGGGAAGAGGAAGCTGACTTTCAGCAGGGTCACAATCTTGCTGTGTAGCGTGCACGGGGAATGTTGCGTTATGGGTCAATGTACCAGCAGACTCATCTATCACTAGCTTGGCAATGGGCAGGATGAGGAGGAAACACCGATATAGGCCCAAAGAATAAAGTGGTTTAAATGCAGTTCAAAATTGGTAAGAGGACTAACCAGGGGGCATTGCTTTGTTCAGTGGAGGACAACTGTAATGAGAGGCTGACACAGAGAGTAGGCCCAAATCAGTAATTAGTCTAAATGCAGTTCGAAATTGGCAGCAGCAGGCGGCACAGCTTTGTTCAGTGGAGGAGAACAGCAAGGAGCGGCAGACACCAATAGTAGGCCCCAACCCAACTAGTAGGCCAAATGCAGTCTAACATTAACAACTACTTAACGAGAGCCTGAAAATGGAATTTCAGGACAGGAAACCAGGAGAACAGCAAGGAGCGGCAGACACTGTTAGTAGGCCCCAACCCAACTAGTAGGCCAAATGCAGTTGTTCCATTTAACAACTATTTAACAAGAGCCTTAAGATTGAAGCAATGGAGAGGCAACCTGGGAACACCTTGGAGTGGAACACACCGTCTCTACACCCCTGACCCAACTTGTAGGCCGCATGCAGTGTTGTTTTCAACAACTACTAAACGAGAGCCAGAAGATTGAAGCAATGGAGAGGCAACCTGGAGAACACCTTGGAGCGGCAGACACTGGTAGTAGGCCCCAACCCAAGTACTAGCCCCACTGCAGTTAGATTTACCAAAAAATACTAAATGAGAGCCTGAAGATCAAAGCTCAGAAAAGGCAACCCGGAGAACACCTTGGAGCGGCAGACACTGGTAGTAGGCCCCAACCCAAGTACTAGCCCCACTGCAGTTAGATTTAAAAAAATACTAAACGAGAGCCTGAAGATCAAAGCTCAGAAAAGGCAACCCGGAGAACACCTTGGAGCTGCAGACACTGGTAGTAGGCTTTAAACCCAAAATTTTGGTCAATGGAGTTTATAAAATGTTCCAGGGGTACACAGGCAGCATTGGTGTGGTAAGCGGAGGACAATTTCTATTTGGGACTGCAGACAGACTTAGTAGGCTGTCCCCTGTGGACCATGCATCCACAAAATTAACCCAGTGCGCCGTAATGGACATGTTACCTTTTGTGGACATGCCTACTGGTCCATGCATCTGTTGTCAGGTGCACCTTTCTACTATTAGATAGCCTGAGAGCATGGACAATGTGGACTTTAACATGATGGTGGAGGGCTGGGATGGCTTTTCTCGCAAAAGAAGTGACGACTGGGTAGCTCTTACCGTGGTACAGCGTAGACCATCTGGGCTTTATAATTATAAATAAAAGAAAAAAAGTAGGCTGTATGCACTTTGAAATAGGTTCCAGGGGTACACGGGCGGCAGTGGACTGGTCACTGGAGGACTAGTGGAAGGAGGGACCGCAGACAGGCTTCGAAGGCCTAACATAATAAAATTGGGATGTAGGCACTTTATAATTGGTTCCAGGGGTACACGGGCAGCAGTAGACAGGTCAGTGGAGGCCTAGTGGAAGGAGGGACCGCAGACAGGCTTCGAAGACCTAACATAAAAAAAATTGGGCTGTAGGCACTTTTAAATTCGTTCCAGGGGTACACGGGCAGCAGTAGACAGGTCAGTGGAGGCCTAGTGGAAGGAGGGACCGCAGACAGGCTTCGAAGGCCTAACATAAAAAAATTGGGCTGTAGGCACTTTTAAATTGGTTCCAGGGGTACACGGGCAGCATTGGTCTGGTCAGTGGAGTAGTAGTAGAAAGAAGGGACCGCAGACAGGCTTCGAAGGCCTAACATAAAAAAAATTGGGCTGTAGGCACTTTTAAATTGGTTCCAGGGGTACACGGGCAGCATTGGTCTGGTCAGTGGAGGAGTAGTAGAAAGAACGGACCGCAGACAGGCTTCGAAGGCCTAACATAAAAAAAAATTGGGCTGTAGGCACTTTTAAATTGGTTCCAAGGGTACACGGGCAGCATTGGTCTGGTCAGTAGAGTAGTAGTAGAAAGAAGGGACCGCAGACAGGCTTCGAAGGCCTAACATAATAAAATTGGGATGTCGGCACTTTATAATTGGTTCCAGGGGTACACGGCCAGCAGTAGACAGGTCAGTGGAGGCCTAGTGGAAGGAGGGACCGCAGACAGGCTTCGAAGGCCTAACATAAAAAAAATTGGGCTGTAGGCACTTTATAATTGGTTCCAGGGGTACACGGGCAGCATTGGTCTGGTCAGTGGAGTAGTAGTAGAAAGAAGGGACTGCAGACAGGCTTCGAAGGCCTAACATAAATAAAATTGGGATGTAGGCACTTTATAATTGGTTCCAGGGGTACTGTCATGATTCCAATGGCAGGGAATCACAAAAGGACAAGCACCAACGAGCTCTAGGGTGATGGAACCTGAGCTGACCGCGACCCTAAACCTGAACACACAAATAACAATAGCCGGGGAACGTGCCTACGTTGATCCTAGACGTCTCGCACCAGCCGAAGATCTAACTTCCCCTATTAGAAGAAACACAGACCTCTCTTGCCTCCAGAGAAATACCCCACAGAAATAGCAGCCCCACACATATAATGACGGTGAAATGAGAGGAAGGCACATACACAGTATGAAAACAGATTCAGCAAAATGAGGCCCGCTAAAACTAGATAGTAGAGGATACAAAAGTAAACTGCGCAGTCAGCAAAAAACCCTTCAAAAAACCATCCTGTAATTACTTGAACTCATGTTCCAACTCATGGAACATGAGGAGCAATTACAGCCCGCTAGAGCAACCAGCAGCAAAGAAACAATTATATGCAAGCTGGACAAGACAAAAATAAAGCAAAACGTGGAACAAGAAAAACAAAAACTTAGCTTGTCCTGAAGATTACTGAAGCCAGAAGCTGAGGTAACAAAACACTCTGATAACCTTGATAGCCGGCGGGGAAATGACAAGAAAGCCCGGTTAAATAGGAAACTCCCAAATCCTAATAGAACAGGTGGACACCAGAGACAGCAGAACACAAATCACCCAGTACCATCAGTAACCACCAGAGGGAGCCCAAAAACAGAACTCACAACAGTACCCCCCCCTTGAGGAGGGGTCACCGAACCCTCACGAGAACCACCAGGGCGACCAGGATGAGCCCTATGAAAAGCGCGGACCAAATCATCAGCATGAACATCAGAGGCAACCACCCAAGAATTATCCTCCTGACCATAACCCTTCCACTTGACCAAATATTGGAGTTTCCATCTGGAAACACGAGAATCCAAGATCTTCTCCACAACATACTCCAATTCTCCCTCCACCAGCACCGGAGCAGGAGGCTCAAGCAAAGGAACAACAGGTACCTCATACCTCCGCAACAACGACCGATGGAACACATTATGAATAGCAAACGATGCCGGGAGATCCAAACGAAACGACACAGGGTTAAGAATTTCCAAGATCCTATAAGGACCGATGAACCGAGGCTTGAACTTAGGAGAAGAGACCTTCATAGGAACAAAACGAGAAGACAACCACACCAAGTCCCCAACACGAAGTCGAGGACCCACACGGTGACGGCGATTAGCAAACTGCTGAGCCTTCTCCTGGGACAACTTCAAATTGTCCACCACATGACTCCAAATCTGATGCAACCTATCCACCACCATGTCCACTCCAGGACAATCAGAAGGCTCCACCTGACCAGAGGAAAAACGAGGATGAAACCCCGAATTACAAAAGAAAGGAGAAACCAAGGTAGCAGAACTAGCCCGATTATTAAGGGCAAACTCGGCCAGCGGCAAAAAGGTAACCCAGTCATCCTGATCAGCAGAAACAAAACACCTCAAATAAGTTTCCAAGGTCTGATTAGTTCGCTCCGTCTGGCCATTCGTCTGAGGGTGGAATGCAGACGAAAAGGACAAATCAATGCCCATCTTAGCACAGAACGTCCGCCAAAATCTAGACACAAACTGGGATCCCCTGTCAGAAACGATGTTCTCCGGAATCCCATGCAAACGAACCACGTTCTGGAAAAACAGAGGGACCAACTCAGAGGAGGAAGGCAACTTAGGCAAGGGTACAAGATGAACCATTTTAGAAAAGCGGTCACACACAACCCAGATGACGGACATTTTTTGAGAGACAGGGAGATCCGAAATAAAGTCCATGGAAATGTGCGTCCAAGGCCTCTTCGGGATAGGCAAAGGTGACAACAATCCACTGGCTCGAGAACAGCAAGGCTTAGCCCAAGCACAAACCTCACAAGACTGCACAAAAGAACGCACATCCCTCGACAAGGAAGGCCACCAAAAAGACCTGGCCACCAAGTCTCTAGTACCAAATATTCCAGGATGACCTGCCAACGCAGAAGAATGGACCTCGGAGATGACTCTACTGGTCCAACTATCCGGAACAAACAGTCTCTCAGGCGGACAACGATCAGGTTTACCCGCCTGAAACTCCTGCAAAGCACGTCGCAAGTCTGGGAAGACGGCCGACAAAATCACCCCATCCCTAAGGATACCAGTGGGCTCAGAATTTCCATGGGAGTCAGGCACAAAACTCCTAGAAAGAGCATCCGCCTTCACATTCTTTGAACCTGGCAGGTATGAAACCACAAAATTGAAACGAGAGAAAAACAGTGACCAACGAGCCTGTCTAGGATTCAGACGCCTGGCAGACTCAAGGTAAATCAGATTTTTGTGATCAGTCAAGACCACCACACGATGTCTAGCACCCTCCAGCCAATGACGCCACTCCTCAAATGCCCACTTCATGGCCAAAAGTTCCCGATTACCCACATCATAATTCCGCTCAGCGGGCGAAAATTTTCTAGAAAAGAACGCACATGGCTTCATCACCGAGCAATCGGAGCTTCTCTGTGACAAAACCGCCCCCGCTCCAATCTCGGAAGCATCAACCTCAACTTGGAAAGGAAGCGAAACATCAGGCTGATGCAACACAGGAGCAGAAGAAAACCGGCGTTTAAGTTCCTGAAAGGCTTCCACAGCCGCAGGAGACCAATCAGCAACATCAGCAGTCTTCTTAGTCAAATCCGTCAAAGGCTTAACAACACTAGAAAAATTAGTTATAAAACGACGATAGAAATTAGCAAAGCCCAAGAACTTCTGCAAACTCTTAAGAGATGCAGGCTGTGTCCAGTCACAAATAGCCCGAACCTTGACGGGATCCATCTCAATAGTAGAAGGGGAAAAAATATACCCCAAGAAAGAAATCTTCTGGACTCCAAAGAGACACTTTGAGCCCTTTACAAACAAGGAATTAGCCCGCAGGACCTGAAACACCTTCCTGACCTGCTGAACATGAGACTCCCAGTCATCAGAAAAAAACCAAAATATCATCCAAATACACAATCATAAATTTATCCAGATATTCACGGAAAATATCGTGCATAAAGGACTGGAAGACTGAAGGAGCATTAGAAAGTCCGAAAGGCATTACCAAATACTCAAAATGGCCCTCAGGCGTATTAAATGCAGTTTTCCACTCATCACCTTGCTTTATTCGTATAAGATTATACGCACCCCGGAGATCAATCTTAGTGAACCATTTAGCCCCCTTAATGCGAGCAAACAAATCAGTCAACAAAGGCAAAGGATACTGATATTTTACGGTAATCTTATTCAAAAGACGATAATCTATACAAGGCCTCAAGGACCCATCTTTCTTGGCCACGAAAAAAAAACCTGCTCCCAAAGGGGACGAAGATGGACGGATATGTCCCTTTTCCAAGGACTCCTTAACATAATCCCGCATAGCAGTATGCTCTGGCACTGACAGATTGAACAAACGACCTTTAGGAAATTTACTACCAGGAATTAAATCTATAGCACAATCGCAATCCCTGTGAGGAGGAAGCGAACTGAGCTTAGGCTCCTCAAAAACATCCCGATAATCCGACAAAAATACAGGAACCTCAGAAGGAGTAGATGAAGCGATAGAAATCGGAGGTGCATCATCATGAACCCCCTGACATCCCCAGGTTAACACAGACATTGTTTTCCAGTCAAGGACTGGATTATGAGTTTGTAACCATGGCAGACCAAGTACTAGAACATCATGTAAATTATACAATACCAGGAAGCGAATCACCTCCTGATGAACAGGAGTCATACGCATGGTCACTTGTGTCCAGTACTGAGGTTTATTCATAGCCAAAGGTGTAGAGTCAATTCCCTTCAAAGGAATAGGGACTTCCAGAGGCTCAAGACTAAACCCACAGCGATTGGCAAATGACCAATCCATAAGACTCAGGGCAGCGCCTGAATCTACATAGGCATCGACGGAAATGGATGATAATGAGCAAATCAGAGTCACAGACAGAATGAACTTAGACTGTAACGTACTAATGGCAACAGACTTATCAACCTTTTTTGTGCGTTTAGAGCATGCTGATATAACATGAGCTGAATCACCACAATAAAAGCACAACCCATTTTTCCGCCTATAGTTTTGCCGTTCACTTCTAGACTGAACTCTATCACATTGCATTGTCTCAAGTGCCTGTTCAGAAGACACCGCCAAATGGTGCACAGGTTTGCGCTCCCGTAAACGCCGATCAATCTGAATAGCCATAGTCATAGACTCATTCAGACCTGTAGGCGCAGGGAACCCCACCATAACATCCTTAATGGCCTCAGAAAGGCCATCTCTGAACTTTGCAGCCAGGGCGCACTCATTCCACTGAGTAAGCACTGATCATTTCCGAAATTTTTGACAATATATTTCTGCTTCATCTTGCCCCTGAGAGAGAGCCAATAAAGCTTTTTTAGCCTGAATCTCTTGGTTAGGTTCCTCATAGAGCAAACCCAATGCCAGAAAAAACGCATCCACATTAAGCAACGCAGGATCCCCTGGTGCCAATGCAAATGCCCAATTTTGAGGGTCACCCCGCAGGAAAGATATAATAATCTTAACCTGCTGAGCAGGGTCTCCTGAAGAGCGAGATTTCAAAGAAAGGAACAGCTTGCAATTGTTCCTAAAATTCAGAAAACTAGATCTATCTCCAGCAAAGAACTCTGGAATAGGAATTCTAGGTTCAGACATAGGAGCATGTACAACAAAATCTTGTATATTTTGAACCTTAGCAGCAAGATTATTCAAGCTGGAAGCTAAACTCTGGACGTCCATGATAAACAGCTAAGGTCAGAGCCATTCAAGGATTAAGAGGAGGAAAAAAAAAAAAAAATCAGCCAGGCTGCAATTAGGGCTAGGCAGCAACCTCAGAGGAGAAAAAAAAAAAAAAAACTTCCTCAGACTACTTTTCCTCCTACTTCAGCCCAAACATTTTTGGGCCGGCTATACTGTCATGATTCCAATGGCAGGGAATCACAAAAGGACAAGCACCAACGAGCTCTAGGGTGATGGAACCTGAGCTGACCGCGACCCTAAACCTGAACACACAAATAACAATAGCCGGGGAACGTGCCTACGTTGATCCTAGACGTCTCGCACCAGCCGAAGATCTAACTTCCCCTATTAGAAGAAACACAGACCTCTCTTGCCTCCAGAGAAATACCCCACAGAAATAGCAGCCCCCCACATATAATGACGGTGAAATGAGAGGAAGGCACATACACAGTATGAAAACAGATTCAGCAAAATGAGGCCCGCTAAAACTAGATAGCAGAGGATACAAAAGTAAACTGCGCGGTCAGCAAAAAACCCTTCAAAAAAACATCCTGTAATTACTTGAACTCATGTTCCAACTCATGGAACATGAGGAGCAATTACAGCCCGCTAGAGCAACCAGCAGCAAAGAAACAATTATATGCAAGCTGGACAAGACAAAAATAAAGCAAAACACGGAACAAGAAAAACAAAAACTTAGCTTGTCCTGAAGATTACTGAAGCCAGAAGCTGAGGTAACAAAACACTCTGATAACCTTGATAGCCGGCGGGGAAATGACAAGAAAGCCCGGTTAAATAGGAAACTCCCAAATCCTAATAGAACAGGTGGACACGAGAGACAGCAGAACACAAATCACCCAGTACCATCAGTAACCACCAGAGGGAGCCCAAAAACAGAACTCACAACAGGGTACACGGCCAGCAGTAGACAGGTCAGTGAAGGCCTAGTGGAAGGAGGGACCGCAGACAGGCTTCGAAGGCCTAACATAAAAAAAATTGGGCTGTAGGCACTTTATAATTGGTTCCAGGGGTACACGGGCAGCATTGGTCTGGTCAGTGGAGTAGTAGTAGAAAGAAGGGACCGCAGACAGGCTTCGAAGGCCTAACATAAAAAAAAATTGGGCTGTAGGCACTTTTAAATTCGTTCCAGGGGTACACGGCCAGCAATAGACAGGTCAGTGGAGGCCTAGTGGAAGGAGGGACCGCAGACAGGCTTCGAAGGCCTAACATAAAAAAAATTGGGCTGTAGGCACTTTTAAATTGGTTCCAGGGGTACACGGGCAGCATTGGTCTGGTCAGTGGAGGAGTAGTAGAAAGAACGGACCGCAGACAGGCTTCGAAGGCCTAACATAAAAAAAATTGGGCTGTAGGCACTTTTAAATTGGTTCCAGGGGTACACGGGCAGCAGTGGTCTGGTCAGTGGAGGAGTAGTAGAAAGAACGGACCGCAGACAGGCTTTGAAGGCCTAACATAAAAAAAAAATGGGCTGTAGGCACTTTTAAATTGGTTCCAGGGGTACACGGGCAGCAATGGTCTGGTCAGTGGAGTAGTAGTAGAAAGAAGGGACGGCAGACAGGCTTCGAAGGCCTAACATAATAAAATTGGGATGTAGGCACTTTATAATTGGTTCCAGGGGTACACGGCCAGCAGTAGACAGGTCAGTGGAGGCCAAGTGGAAGGAGGGACCGCAGACAGGCTTCGAAGGCCTAACAAAAAAAAAATTGGGCTGTAGGCACTTTATAATTGGTTCCAGGGGTACACGGGCAGCATTGGTCTGGTCAGTGGAGTAGTAGTAGAAAGAAGGGACCGCAGACAGGCTTCGAAGGCCTAACATAAAAAAAAATTGGGCTGTAGGCACTTTTAAATTCGTTCCAGGGGTACACGGCCAGCAATAGACAGGTCAGTGGAGGCCTAGTGGAAGGAGGGACCGCAGACAGGCTTCGAAGGCCTAACATAAAAAAAATTGGGCTGTAGGCACTTTTAAATTGGTTCCAGGGGTACACGGGCAGCATTGGTCTGGTCAGTGGAGTAGTAGTAGAAAGAAGAAACCGCAGACAGGCTTCGAAGGCCTAACATAATAAAATTGGGATGTAGGCACTTTATAATTGGTTCCAGGGGTACACGGGCAGCAGTAGACAGGTCAGTGTAGGCCTAGTGGAAGGTGGGACCGCAGACAGGCTTCGAAGGCCTAACATAAAAAAATTTGGGCTGTAGGCACTTTCTAATTGGTTCCAGGGGTACACGGGCAGCAGTAGACAGGTCAGTGGAGTATAGTAGAAAGAAGGGACCGCAGACAGGCTTTGAAGGCCTAACATAATAAAATTGGGCTGTAGGCAATTTATAATTGGTTCCAGGGGTACACGGGCAGCATTGGTGTTGTCAGCGGAGGCCGATTGTAATGAGTGTCTGCCAGTTAGTAGTCCCAAACAATAAATACATGTTAATCACTCGCATGACAACAAAACGAAACCACCAAAGGGTGCAATCATTTGGTACTGGGGTGGGCTCCTCTGCGTAGTTTCAGACCTAGTAATTTGGCACAAAGTATTTACTTGGGTAAATATAGGACACTGCCCCTGACTATGTTAAGCACCATCATACATGTCAACACAATGGTATTGTCAGTGGCAGGAATTTACGGATGTCAGCGCATAGACTAAACATTGGTGGAACTGTGAGAGATAATTGTGCAAGTGGTTTAGCAATGTTTGAGCTGGGGGTGGGGGAACTCTCTTGTGGCCGGCGGTACAGGCCCAGGGCCCCTCATGTTACAACAGTGTGTCTGACGTTGGGTGCGCACCACCACCGCCAGAGACACTTTATTGTACTATGAGGGACCCAGTGGCAGTGCCGTCGACCAAAAGCGGGCACACCCACCTCTGCAGACAAACAGCACTCTCACGGGTGCTGGCGCCAAGTGGCGATACCTCGGCCCCGTGTGGGGAGTTTGGCCATTTAGGGAGGTGTAAACATGTCGTATGCTGGACAATCAGGTGCTGCAAATTACGAGATTGGAAAAGTCATTCAGAATAGCCCACAGGCAAGACCTTTTCATAGGAAAGCTAGGTGTCGGCCGGGCAAGGTGGGGCAAAAGATTTCGAAATCCAGTTGTGGTTTATTTTAATGAAGGTTAGATCATCTACATTTTGGGTAGCCAGACGAGTCCTTTTTTCGGTTAATATTGAACCTGCAGCACTGAATACTCTTTCGGATAGGACACTAGCTGCCGGGCAAGCAAGCTCCTGCAATGCATATTCTGCCAATTCTGGCCAGGTGTCTAATTTGGATGCCCAGTAATCAAATGGGAATGACGGTTGAGGGAGAACGTCGATAAGAGATGAAAAATAGTTAGTAACCATACTGGACAAATGTTGTCTCCTGTCACTTTGAATTGATGCTGCAGTACCTGTCCTGTCTGGGGTCATAGCAAAATCACTCCACAACCTGGTCAGAAAACCCCTCTGTCCAACGCCACTTCTGATTTCTGCCCCTCTAACACCTCTGGTCTGCTGGCCCCTGCAGCTCGTGTGAGAGCGATCACGGGCGCTGTGTGCTGGGAATGCCTTAAGCAAACAGTCAACAAGAGTTGATTGTTTGGTTGCTAATATTAGTTCCAAGTTCTCATGTGGCATTATATTTTGCAATTTGCCTTTATAGCGAGGATCAAGGAGGCAGGCCAACCAGTAATCGTCATCGTTCATCATTTTAGTAATGTGTGTGTCCCTTTTGAGTATACGTAAGGCATAATCCGCCATGTGGGCCAAAGTTCCAGTTGTCAAATCTGCGGTTGTGCTTGGTTGAGGGGCAGTTTCAGGCAAATCTACGTCACTTGTGTCCCTCAAAAAACCCGAACCCAGCCTTGCCATGCCAGCAATTTCCAGTGGCCCCGGAAAAGCTTCCTCATTAAAAATATAATCATCCCCATCATCCTCCTCATCCTCCTCCTCCTCTTCGCCCGCTACCTCGTCCTGTACACTGCCCAGGCCAGACAATGGCTGACTGTCATCAAGGCTTTCCTCTTCCTCTGCTGCAGACGCCTGATCCTTTATGTGCGTCAAACTTTGCATCAGCAGACGCATTAGGGGGATGCTCATGCTTATTATGGCGTTGTCTGCACTAACCAGCCGTGTGCATTCCTCAAAACACCGAAGGACTTGACACATGTCTTGTATCTTCGACCACTGCACACCTGACAACTCCATGTCTGCCATCCTACTGCCTGCCCGTGTATGTGTATCCTCCCACAAAAACATAACAGCCCGCCTCTGTTCGCACAGTCTCTGAAGCATGTGCAGTGTTGAGTTCCACCTTGTTGCAACGTCTATGATTAGGCGATGCTGGGGAAGGTTCAAAGACCGCTGATAGGTCTGCATACGGCTGGAGTGTACGGGCGAATGGCGGAAATGTGAGCAAAGTCCACGCACTTTGAGGAGCAGGTCGGATAACCCCGGATAACTTTTCAGGAAGCACTGCACCACCAGGTTTAAGGTGTGAGCCAGGCAAGGAATGTGTTTCAGTTAGGAAAGGGAGATGGCAGCCATGAAATTCCTTCCGTTATCACTCACTACCTTGCCTGCCTCAAGATCTACAGTGCCCAGCCACGACTGCTTTTCTTTCTGCAAGAACTCGGACAGAACTTCCCTGGTGTGTCTGTTGTCACCCAAACACTTCATAGCTAATACAGCCTGCTGACGCTTGCCAGTAGCTGCCCCATAATGGGAGACCTGGTGTGCAACAGTGGCAGCTGCGGATGGAGTGGTTGTGCGACTGCGGTCTGTGGACGAGCTCTCGCTTCTGCAGGAGGACGAGGAGGAGGAGGGGGTGCGAACGGCTACAGCCAACTGTTTCCTAGACCGTGGGTTAGGCAGAACTGTCCCAAAATTGCTGTCCCCTGTGGACCCTGCATCCACAACATTCACCCAGTGTGCCGTGATGGACACGTAACGTCCCTGGCCATGCCTACTGGTCCATGCATCTGTTGTAAGGTGCACCTTTGTGCTCACAGATTGCCTGAGTGCATGGACGATGCGCTCTTTAACATGCTGGTGGAGGGCTAGGATGGCTTTTCTGGAAAAGAAGTGTCGACTGGGTAGCTCGTAGCGTGGTACAGCATAGTCCATCAGGGCTTTGAAAGCTTTGCTTTCAACTAACCGGTAGGGCATCATCTCTAATGAGATTAGTCTAGCTATGTGGGCGTTCAAACCCTGTGTACGCGGATGCGAGGCTAAGTACTTCCTTTTTCTAACCATAGTCTCATGTAGGGTGAGCTGGACTGGAGAGCTGGAGATCATGGAACTAGCGGGGGTGCCGGTGGACATGGCAGACTGAGAGACGGTGGGAGATGGTATTGTTGCCGCAGGTGCCCTAGATGCAGTGTTTCCTACTACGAAACTGGTGATTCACTGACCCTGACTGCTTCGGCCTGGCAAAGAAACCTGCACAGATAATGCAGGTGGTGCGGAAAATGGTGGCCCTACACTGCCGGAAGGGATGTTGCGTTGCTGACTAGCTTCATTGGCCGAGGGTGCTACAACCTTAAGGGACGTTTGGTAGTTAGTCCAGGCTTGCAAATGCATGGTGGTTAAATGTCTATGCATGCAACTTGTATTGAGACTTTTCAGATTCTGACCTCTGCTTAAGGTAGTTGAACATTTTTGACAGATGACTTTGCGCTGATCAATTGGATGTTGTTTAAAAAAATGCCAGACTGCACTCTTTCTAGCATCTACCTTTTCAGGCATTGCAGACTGAGCTTTAACCGGATGGCCATGCTGTCCTCCAACAGGTTTTGACTTTGCCACGCGTTTTGGGCCAGATACGGGCCCGGCAGATGGAACCTGTTGCGATGTTGATGCCTGCTGCTGCCCCTCCTCCTCCGCTTCAGAACTACTGCCACCTGCACCCTGTTCCCCCAATGGCTGCCAATCGGGGTCAACAACTGGGTCATCTATAACCTCCTCTTCTAGCTTGTGCGCAACTCCGTCTGTGTCACCATGTAAGTCGGTGGTAGAGCATTCGTGACAGGGCAACATAGTCTCATCAGGGTCTGATTCTGGATCAGTACCCTGCGAGGGCAATGTTGTGGTCTGAGTCAAAGGACCAGCATAGTAGTCTGGCTGTGGCTGTGCATCAGTGCACTCCATGTCAGATTCAACTTGTAATGGGCATGGCCTGTTAACTGCTTCACTTTCTAAGCCAGGGACGGTATGTGTAAAGAGCTCCATGGAGTAACCCGTTGTGTCGCCTGCTGCATCCTTCTCTGTTGTTGTTTTTGCTGAAGAGGACAAGGAAGCGACTTGTCCCTGACCATGAACATCCACTAACGACGCGCTGCTTTTACATTTACCAGTTTCAAAAGAGGAGGCAAAAGAGCTAGAGGCTGAGTCAGCAAGGTAAGCCAAAACTTGCTCTTGCTGCTCCGGCTTTAAAAGCGGTTTTCCTACTCCCAGAAAAGGGAGCGTTCGAGGCCTTGTGTAGCCAGACGACGAACCTGGCTCCACAGCTCCAGACTTAGGTGCAATATTTTTTTTCCACGACCACCTGATGCTCCACCACTACCACTACCCTCATTACCAGCTGACAATGAACGCCCCCGGCCACGACCTCTTCCACCAGACTTCCTCATTGTTTTAAAAACGTAACCAAACTAACGGTATTTGTTGCTGTCAAACAACTTACACGGTGAGCTATAACTTCAGTATGATTTAGATACCCCTTTACAGGTGGGTGACACCGCAAGGAAAAGCAGGCACAATGTTACACACTCTGTTTTTGGTGGCACCAAATGAGAGAGATGCCACACACGCAGGACTATCACTCAAGCACAAATGTCAATATTAATCTCCCACTGTTTGTTTTTATTTTTTCAGGGAGAATTTAGAAACCCCCCAAAAAAAAGATTTTTTAAGGAAGAATTTAGAAAACAAAATAAAAAAAGTGATTTTTTCAGAGAGAATTTAGAAACCAAACAAAAAAAAAAACAAATAGGCTTTCTATGGCCGACTATCTGAGAGAGAGAGATGGCACACCCAGGAGTCAGGACTGGCACACAAGCAGAAAGGCCAATATTAATCTCCCACTGTTTTTTTTAATTTTTTCAGGGAGAATTTAGAAACACAAAAAAAAAAAAAATGATTTTTTAAGGAAGAATTTAGAAAACAAATTAAAAAAAGTGATTTTTTCAGAGAGAATTTAGAAACCAAATAAAAAAAAAAAACAAATAGGCTTTCTATGGCCCACTATCTGGGAGAGAGAGATGGCACACCCAGGAGTCAGGACTGACACACAAGCAGAAAGGCCAATATTAATCTCCCACTGTTTTTTTTTATTTTTTTCAGGGAGAATTTAGAAACCCCCCAAAAAAAATGATTTTTTAAGGAAGAATTTAGAAAACAAATTAAAAAAAAGTGATTTTTTTCAGAGAGAATTTAGAAACCAAATAAATAAATAAAAAAAATAGGCTTTCTATGGCACACTATCTGAGAGAGAGAGATGGCACGCTCAGGACTGGCACACAAGCCCAAAGGGCAATATTAATCTCCCACTGTTTTTTTTTTTTAGGGAGAATTTATAAAACCAATGAAAAAAAAATAAATAGGCTTTCTATGGGCCACTATTTGAGAGAGAGATGGCACGCTCAGGACTGGCACACAAGCCCAAAGGGCAATATTAATCTCCCACTGTTTTTTTTAATTTTTTCAGGGAGAATTTAGAAACACAAAAAAAAAAAAATGATTTTTTAAGGAAGAATTTAGAAAACAAATTAAAAAAAGTGATTTTTTCAGAGAGAATTTAGAAACCAAATAAAAAAAAAAAACAAATAGGCTTTCTATGGCCCACTATCTGGGAGAGAGAGATGGCACACCCAGGAGTCAGGACTGACACACAAGCAGAAAGGCCAATATTAATCTCCCACTGTTTTTTTTTATTTTTTCAGGGAGAATTTAGAAACCCCCCCAAAAAAATGATTTTTTAAGGAAGAATTTAGAAAACAAATTAAAAAAAAGTGATTTTTTTCAGAGAGAATTTAGAAACCAAATAAATAAATAAAAAAAATAGGCTTTCTATGGCACACTATCTGAGAGAGAGAGATGGCACGCTCAGGACTGGCACACAAGCCCAAAGGGCAATATTAATCTCCCACTGTTTTTTTTTTTTAGGGAGAATTTATAAAACCAATGAAAAAAAAATAAATAGGCTTTCTATGGGCCACTATTTGAGAGAGAGATGGCACGCTCAGGACTGGCACACAAGCCCAAAGGGCAATATTAATCTCCCACTGTTTTTATTTTTTTCAGGGAGAATTTATACAACCAATGAAAAAAAATAAATAGGCTTTCTATGGCCCACTATTTGACAGAGAGATGGCACGCTCAGGACTGGCACACAAGCCCAAAGGGCAATATTAATCTCCCACTGTTTTTTTTTTTTCAGGGAAAATTTATAAAACCAATGAAAAAATAATAAATAGGCTTTCTATGGCCCACTTTTTCACAGAGAGATTGCACGCTCAGGACTGGCACACAAGCCCAAAGGGCAATATTAATCTCCCACTGTTTTTATTTTTTTCAGGGAGAATTTATACAACCAATGAAAAAAAAAAAAATAGGCTTTCTATGGCCCACTATTTCACAGAGAAATGGCATGCTCAGGACTGGCACACAAGCCCAAAGGGCAATATTAATCTCCCACTGTTTTTATTTTTTTCAGGGAGAATTTATACAACCAATGAAAAAAAAATAAATAGGCTTTCTATGGCCCACTATTTGACAGAGAGATGGCACGCTCAGGACTGGCACACAAGCCCAAAGGGCAATATTAATCTCCCACTGTTTTTTTTTTTCAGGGAGAATGTATAAAACCAATAAAAAAAAGGCTTTCTATGGCCCACTATTTGACAGAGAGATGGCACGCTCAGGACTGGCACACAAGGCCAAAGGGCAATATTAATCTCCCACTGTTTTTTTTTTTTTCAGGTAGAATGTATAAAACCAATAAAAAAAAAATAAATAGGCTTTCTATGGCCCACTATTTGACAGAGAGATGGCACGTTCAGGACTGGCACACAAGCCCAAAGGGCAATATTAATCTCCCACTGTTTTTTTTTTCAGGGAAAATTTATAAAACCTATGAAAAAATAATAAATAGGCTTTCTATGGCCCACTATTTCACAGAGAGATGGCACGCTCAGGACTGGCACACAAGCCCAAAGGGCAATATTAATCTCCCACTGTTTTTATTTTTTTCAGGGAGAATTTATACAACCAATGAAAAAAAAATAAATAGGCTTTCTATGGCCCACTATTTCACAGAGAGATGGCACACTCAGGACTGGCACACAAGCCCAAAGGGCAATATTAATCTCCCACTGTTTTTATTTTTTTCAGGGAGAATTTATACAACCAATGAAAAAAAAATAAATAGGCTTTCTATGGCCCACTATTTGACAGAGAGATGGCACGCTCAGGACTGGCACACAAGCCCAAAGGGCAATATTAATCTCCCACTGTTTTTTTTTTCAGGGAGAATGTATAAAACCAATAAAAAAAAAAATTAGGCTTTCTATGGCCCACTATTTGACAGAGAGATGGCACGCTCAGGACTGGCACACAAGCCCAAAGGCCAATATTAATCTCCCACTGTTTTTTTTTTTTCAGGGAGAATTTAGAAACCCCACAAAAAAAAAAACAGAAAAAAAAATTAGGCTTTCTATGGCCCACTATGTGAGATGGCACACACAGGGATGGCACTCGAGCAGAAATGCCAATCTTAATCTCCCACAGCTTTTTTTTTAGGGAGACTTAAAAAAAAAAAAAACACAGGGACTGTCCTACAATTACTATCTCCCTGCAGTAATCTCAGCCAGGTATGGCAGGCAGCAATAAGGAGTGGACTGCTGCACAAATGAAATAAAAAGTGTGGACAAACAAACAAGATAGCTGTGCAGAAAGGAAGGAACAACAGGATTTGTGCTTTGAAAAAAGCAGTTGGTTTGCACAGCGGCGTACACACAGCAATGCAGCTATCAGGGAGCCTTGTAGGGCAGCGCAATGAGCTACAGTGCTGAGGAAAAAAAAATACAAACAAAGGTGGTGTTGGACAGTGGTTTGGTGGTTAATGGACCCTGCCTAACGCTGTCCCTGCTTCTGACGAAGCGGCAGCAACCTCTTCCTACGCTCAGATCAGCAGCAGTAAGATGGCGGTCGGCGGGAACGCCCCTTTATAGCCCCTGTGACGCCACAGACAGCAAGCCAATCACTGCAATGCCCTTCTCTAAGATGGTGGGGACCAGGACCTATGTCATCACGCTGCCCACACTCTGCGTCCACCTTCATTGGCTGAGAAATGGCGCTTTTCGCGTCATTGAAACGCGACTTTAGTGCGAAAGACGCGTAGCGCATGGCCGACCCCGCACATTGGCCGGGTCGGGTTTCATGAAACCCGACTTTGCCAAAAGTCGGCGACTTTTGAAAATGAACGATCCGTTTCGCTCAACCCTACTAGTGTGTAATACTGGGCCAGATTTCTTTTAAATTCTCCCTGAAAAAAAAAAAGTAGTGGGAGATTAAGATTGGCATTTCTGCTTCAGTGTCACTCCTGTGTGTGCCACCTGTCTCAAATTTTGTGCCACATTAAACCTAGTGTGTAATACTGGGCCAGATTTCTTTTCAATTCTCCCTGAAAAAAAAGTAGTGGGAGATTAAGATTGGCATTTCTGCTTCAGTGCCACTCCTGTGTGTGCCACCTGTCTCAAATTGTGTGCCACATTATACCTAGTGTGTAATACTGGGCCAGATTTCTTTTAAATTCTCCCTGAAAAAAATAGTGGGAGATTGACATTGGCATTTCTGCTTCAGTGCCACTCCTGTGTGTGCCACCTGTCTCAAATTTTGTGCCACATTAAACCTAGTGTGTAATACTGGGCCAGATTTCTTTTAAATTCTCCCTGAAAAAAAAATAGTGGGAGATTAAGATTGGCAATTCTGCCTCATTGCCAGTGCTGTGTGTGGCATCTGTCTCTAATTTTGTGCCACAGAACATATACTGTATAAGAGTGGGCCACATTTCTTCAATATCTCCCAGAAAAAATAAAAAGGGGGAGATTTTAATTGTTAGTGTCTGCATCAGCGTCAGTCCTGTTAGTGGCATATCTGTCTGCCACTGAAGCTGTGTACTGTTATACATTGGGCCTGATTTTCCCTGCAGTCTCACCCACCTATAAAGGGATACAGTGGGGCAAAAAAGTATTTAGTCAGTCAGCAATAGTGCAAGTTCCACCACTTAAAAAGATGAGAGGCGTCTGTAATTTACATCATAGGTAGACCTCAACTATGGGAGACAAACTGAGAAAAAAAAATCCAGAAAATCACATTGTCTGTTTTTTTAACATTTTATTTGCATATTATGGTGGAAAATAAGTATTTGGTCAGAAACAAACAATCAAGATTTCTGGCTCTCACATACCTGTAACTTCTTCTTTAAGAGTCTCCTCTTTCCTCCACTCATTACCTGTAGTAATGGCACCTGTTTAAACTTGTTATCAGTAAAAAAAGACACCTGTGCACACCCTCAAACAGTCTGACTCCAAACTCCACTATCGTGAAGACCAAAGAGCTGTCAAAGGACACCAGAAACAAAATTGTAGCCCTGCACCAGGCTGGGAAGACTGAATCTGCAATAGCCAACCAGCTTGGAGTGAAGAAATCAACAGTGGGAGCAATAATTAGAAAATGGAAGACATACAAGACCACTGATAATCTCCCTCGATCTGGGGCTCCACGCAAAATCCCACCCCGTGGGGTCAGAATGATCACAAGAACGGTGAGCAAAAATCCCAGAACCACGCGGGGGGACCTAGTGAATGAACTGCAGAGAGCTGGGACCAATGTAACAAGGCCTACCATAAGTAACACACTATGCCACCATGGACTCAGATCCTGCAGTGCCAGACGTGTCCCACTGCTTAAGCCAGTACATGTCCGGGCCCGTCTGAAGTTTGCTAGAGAGCATTTGGATGAGCCAGAGGAGTTTTGGGAGAATGTCCTATGGTCTGATGAAACCAAACTGGAACTGTTTGGTAGAAACACAACTTGTCGTGTTTGGAGGAAAAAGAATACTGAGTTGCATCCATCAAACACCATACCTACTGTAAAGCATGGTGGTGGAAACATCATGCTTTGGGGTGGTTTCTCTGCAAAGGGGCCAGGACGACTGATCCGGGTACATGAAAGAATGAATGGGGCCATGTATCGTGAGATTTTGAGTGCAAACCTCCTTCCATCAGCAAGGGCATTGAAGATGAAACGTGGCTGGGTCTTTCAACATGACAGTGATCCAAAGCACACCGCCAGGGCAACGAAGGAGTGGCTTCGTAAGAAGCATTTCAAGGTCCTGGAGTGGCCTAGCCAGTTTCCAGATCTCAACCCTATAGAAAACCTTTGGAGGGAGTTGAAAGTCCGTGTTGCCAAGCGAAAAGCCAAAAACATCACTGCTCTAGAGGAGATCTGCATGGAGGAATGGGCCAACATACCAACAACAGTGTGTGGCAACCTTGTGAAGACTTACAGAAAACGTTTGACCTCTGTCATTGCCAACAAAGGATATATTACAAAGTATTGAGATGAAATTTTGTTTCTGACCAAATACTTATTTTCCACCATAATATGCAAATAAAATGTTAAAAAAACAGACAATGTGATTTTCTGGATTTTTTTTTCTCAGTTTGTCTCCCATAGTTGAGGTCTACCTATGATGTAAATTACAGACGCCTCTCATCTTTTTAAGTGGTGGAACTTGCACTATTGCTGACTGACTAAATACTTTTTTGCCCCACTGTATATAAATCCAACAGAAGTTTGAGTTCACCTTGTAACTGGTTTTACAGTAACAAATACCGTTAGTTTGGTTATGTTTTTCAAACAATGAGGAAGTCTGGTGGAAGAGGTCGTGGCCGTGGGCGGTCATTGCCAGCTGGTAATAATGGTGGTGGTGGAGCATTAGGTGGTCGTGGGAAAAGCAATATAGCACCTAAGTGTCGAGTTGTTGAGCCAGGCCTCGAACGCTCCTTTTTCTGGGAGTAGGAAAACCGCTTTTAAAGCCGGAGCAGCAAGAACAAGTTTTGGCTTTCCTTGCTGACTCAGCCTCTAGCTCTTTCGCCTCCTCTTCTGAAACTGGTAAATGTAAAAGCAGCGCGTCGTTAGTGGATGTTCATGGTCAGGGACAAGTCGCT
Organism: Ranitomeya imitator; assembly: GCF_032444005.1. Taxonomy (NCBI): domain Eukaryota; kingdom Metazoa; phylum Chordata; class Amphibia; order Anura; family Dendrobatidae; genus Ranitomeya; species Ranitomeya imitator. The sequence continues at coordinate 346,952 of NW_027193779.1, forward strand.
TCCTTGTCTTCTTTACCAAGAACAACAGAGAAGGATGCGTCAGGCGACACAACGGGTTACTCCATGGAGCTCTTCACACATACCGTTCCTGGGTTAGAAAGTGAAACAGTTAACAGGCCATGCCCATTACAAGTTGAATCGGACATGGAGTGCACAGATGCACAGCCACAGCCAGATTACTATGCTGTTCCTTTGACTCAGACCAGAACATTGCCCTCGCAGTGTACTGATCCAGAATCAGACCTTGATGAGACTATGGTGCCCCGTCATACCCCGCTATACCACCGGCTTACACGGTGACACAGACAAAGTTGCACACGAAATAGAAGAGGAGGTCATAGATGACCCAGTTGTTGACCCCGATTGGCAGCCATTGGGGGAACAGGGTGCAGGTGGCAGTAGCTCTGAAGCGGAGGAGCCACAGAAGGCATCAACATTGCAACAGGCCCATCTGCCAGGCCGGTATCTGGCCAAAAACGCGTGGCAAAACCAAAACCAGTTGTTGGACAGCGTGGACATCTGGTTAAAGAAGCTCAGTCTGCAATGCCTGAAAACATATCCGATAGTAGAAAGAGTGCAGTCTGGCATTTTTGTAAACAACATCCAAATGATCAGCGCAAAGTCATCTGTCAAAAATGTTCAACTACCTTAAGCAGAGGTCAGAATCCTAAAAGTCTAAATACAAGTTGCATGCGTAGACATTTAACCACCATGCATGTGCAAGCCTGGACTCACTACCAAACGTCTCTTAAGGTTGTAGCACCCTCAGCCAATGAAGCTAGTCAGCAACGCTACATCCCTTCCCTCACTGTAAGCCCACCATTTCCCGCACCACCTGCAGTAAATGTACAGATTTCATCGCCAGGCCAAAGCAGTCAGGGAATCACCAGTTTCGTAGTAGGAAACACCAGCAAGAATACCATCTCCAACCCTCTCTCAGTCTGCCATGTCCACCGGCACCCCCGCTAGTTCCACGATCTGCAGCTCTCCAGTCCAGCTCACCCTACATGAAACTCTCGTTAGAAAAAGGAAGTACTCATCCGGCAATCACTCAGACTCAACTAGCGGCGGACACCGCGTTGACGTACACCATTTACCTCTTCTACACTGGAGCGATTCTCTCCAGTGTTCCTACTCTCTTGGGACTCCCCAATAGTCTTTTATGATAGATGTCATACTACTACTCCGGCACCCTAAGCCTGCGTGCATCTGAGTTTATCTGTTCTATGCCACCGGTATTTCATTGGGCATTTTCCTAATATATATACCTTAATCCTCATCCATATCTTATTACGTACATTAGACTTCCTTCCAAAGCTCGACAATTAAATCTGATTATTAGATGCTGACGCCATTATTGGACAGGTCCATAGAATACCACAACATAGGACCTTGTTTTTTCTGATAACTTACATCTACCGTGAAACTAGCAGTCGGCTTACTGAAGAAGGTCAAATGTTTGACCGAAACGTTTAAATTGGACTGCAATCCAAGTAATAAATACCTTTTGTTCAATTTCATCACTAACTATCTGTTGAGTGCCAAGTTATTTATTCATTCAGCTAGTGGCAAGCTTCAGCAGGCTGTATTGGCAATGAAGTGTTTGGGCGACAACAGACACACCGCGGAAGTTCTGTCCGAGTTCTTGCAGAAAGAAACTCAGTCATGGCTGGGCACTGTACATCTTGAAGCAGGCAAGGTAGTGAGTGATAACGGAAGGAATTTTATGGCTGCCATAGCCCTTTCACAACTGAAACACATTACTTGCCTGGCTCACACCTTAAGCCTGGTGGTGCAGTGCTTCCTGAAAAGTTATCCGGGGTTATCCGACCTGCTCCTCCAAGTGCGCAGACTTTGCTCGCATATCCGCCGTTCGCCAGTGCACTCCAGCCATATGCAGAACCATCAGCGGTCTTTGTACCTTCCCCAGCATCGCCTAATCATCGACGTTGCAACAAGGTGGAACTCCACACTGCACATGCTTCAGAGACTGTGCGAACAGAGGCGTGCTGTTATGTATTTGTGGGAGGATACACATACCGGGGCAGGCAGTTGGATGGCAGACATGGAGTTGTCAGGTGTGCAGTGGTCGAAGGCACAAGACCTGTGTCAAGTCCTTCAGTGTTTTGAGGAATGCACACGGCTGGTTAGTGCAGACAACGCCATAATAAGCATGAGCATCCCCCTAATGCGTCTGCTGATGCAAAGTTTGACGCATATAAAGGAGCAGGCATCTGGAGCTGAGGAAGAGGGAAGCCTTGATGACAGTCAGCCACTGTCTGGTCAGGGCAGTCTACAGGACGAGGTAGCGGGCGAAGAGGAGGAGGACGAGGGGGATGATGGTGATGAGTATTTTTTGAATGAGGAAGCTTCTCCGGGGCCAATAGCAACTGTTGGCGTTGCAAGGCTGGGTTCAGGTTTTTTGAGGGAGACAAGTGACGTAGATTTGCCTGAAACTGCCCCTCAACCCAGCACAACCGCAGATTTGACAACTGGAACTTTGGCCCACATGGCGGATTATGCCTTACGTATCCTCAAAAGGGACCCATGCATTATTAAAATGATGACCGATGATGATTACTGGTTGGCCTGCCTCCTTGATCCTCGCTAAGAAGGCATCAACCGCTCCAAGATGTTCTCCAGGTTGTCTCTCCCTAGCTTCTATCTTGAAGCTCTCATTAAGTAGTTGTTGAAACAACACTGCATTAGGCCTACAAGTTGGGTCTGGGTTGTAGAGACGGTGTCTGCCGCTCCAAGGTGTTCTCCAGGTTGCCTCTCCCTAGCTTCTATCTTGAAGCTCTCATTAAGTAGTTGTTGAAACAACACTGCATTAGGCCTACAAGTTGGGTCTGGGTTGTAGAGACGGTGTCTGCCGCTCCAAGGTGTTCTCCAGGTTGACTCTCCCTAGCTTCTATCTTGAAGCTCTTGTTAAGTAGTTGTTGAAACAACACTGCATTAGGCCTACAAGTTGGGTCTGGGTTCTACAAACGGTGTCTTCCGCTCCAAGGTGTTCTCCAGGTTGCCTTTCCCTAGCTTCTATCTTCAGGCTCTCGTTAAATTGTTTTTAATATAACACTGCATTTGGCCTACTTCTTTTGTTGGCCCTACTAACGGTGTCTGCCGCTCCTTGATGTTCTCCTACACTGAACAAACCAGTGCCGCCTGTTTACTTTTGTTACCAATTTTGAACTGCATTTAGCCTATTTACTAATTTGGGCCTACTCACTGTGTCAGCCTCTCATTACAGTTGTACTCCACTGAACAAAGCAATGCCCCCTGGTTAGTCCTGTTACCAGTTTTGAACTGCATTTAGCCCACTTTATTATTTGGGCCTATATCTGTGTTTCCTCCTCATCCTGCCCATTGCCCAGCCAGTGATAGATGAGTCTGCTGGTACATTGACCCATAACGCAACATTCCCCGTGCACGCTACACAGCAAGATTGTGACCATGCTGAAAGTCAGGTTACCCTTCCCGTATACCATAACACCTTACACGGGGACAAAGAGGAAGGTGCAGATGAAAGTGCAGGTTCCTTCATCAGGTGTGGGGGGGGGAAACTCGTTGGCGACGTCACTGGCACAGGGCCCCTCATAGTACGCAAAAGTGTCGCTGCCGGTGGGAGGTGCCCCCGCCGTGCAAACACACCGCCGTACTTTGAGGGGCCCTGTGCCAGTGCCAATGCCAACGAGTGGGCCCCCCCTGCTTGCTCAGGATCACAGCACTTGCAAAGTTGAAATACTTACCTCTCCCTGCTCCACTGCCGTGACGTGGTCCAGATTTCCTGGGCCCACTAAATACTTGAACCAGCCCTACCCCCCACAACTTTAGCCAAATGACCCCCAATTTCCAATGCCTTACTATTATTATAAGGTAAATTAAGATTGTCAAGCTTCAGTAACAAGAATGTATGTTTTGCCATTAAAATGGGCACTGTACATGTTTTCCTGGCCTCCACTCACTGCCGACTATGCCCCCCCATTGACTTGCATTGGGTTTCGTGTTGCCGATGCCCGGCTTTTCGCGATAATCGGACGATTTCACTCGACTCGACTTTTGAGATAGTCGGGTTTCATGAAACCCGACTCGACCCTAAAAAACTAACAGTCGCTCAACCCTAGTGTGCAGCAATTTCTCCTGCTCCCTCCACACTAAGACTACAACAGATATTAAACTTGCTCTAATTAGGCCTCGGCCTACACTCTGCTTCTAGCATTGACCTGGGCTCCAACACCACCGGTTGTTGCTCGGAATTGCCGTCTGCACAGTGAACAGTTGCTCCTCTGTTATTGGGGTTCAGTAACGCCAGCTGCTCCCCTGCTGTGTGTGCAGCAATTTCTCCAGCTCCCTCCACACTAAGACTACAACAGATATTAAACTTGCTCCAATTAGGCCTCGGCCTACACTCTGCTTCTAGCATTGACCCTGGGCTCCAACACCACCAGTTGTTGCTCAGAAGTGCCGTCTGCACAGTCAACAGTTGCTCCTCGTTATTGGGGTTCAGTAACGCCAGCTGCTCCCCTGCTGTGTGTGCAGCAGTTTCTCCAGCTCCCACCACACTAAGACTACAACAGATATTAAACTTGCTCTAATTAGGCCTCGGCCTACACTCTGCTTCTAGCATTGTCCCTGGGCTCCAACACCTCCAGTTGTTGCTCGGAAGTGCCATCTGCACAGTGAACAGTTGCTCCTCTGTTATTGGGGTTCAGTAACACCAGCTGCTCTCCTGCTGTGTGTGCGGCAATTTCTCCTGCTCCCTCCACACTCACACTACTTCAGATGTTAAAGGGAACCTTCCCCCCCATACGTTTGTAAATAAAAGAGCCACCTTGTGCAGCACTAATGCTGCATTTGGACAATGTGGTCTTTTTGTTATGCTCCTTGCACATGCTGAACTAAACACTTATAAAATGTGCACCCTCTCACCGTGAAAGTCCCTGAGGCGGGATTTTCCTTCCTATTCAGACACGGCACAGCCGTCATTCATACCCCCTTGGCGCCGTGCGCCGCCTCCTGGGCGTTGTTTTAATCTGTCCCAGAGCCTGCGCTGTTATGTTATTCATTGGCCATGCGTAGTTAGCGCTGCCCATCTTCTGACATCATTTGATGTCAGGCTGACTGCACCTGTGCGGCTGCGCTGCCTGAGATCCCGCCCTGCAGTGTCTTCTGATTTATTCACACTGCAGGGCTGGGATTCATGGGCATGCGCAGTGCATATCTTCGCCTCTCACTCATCTGCTTCTGCCTTCCTCAGACTATGCGGCGTCAGCTGATCCCTAAGCGCATGCCACGGCGATAGCCAACTCTATGGTGCCTGCAGTTTAGGTGCTTCCTATGTGGGCTGCGGTAACTGGCAATCAAGGCTGGTTCCATAGTGCAAATAGAACAAGCTCCCCCTGTAGGTCTGCGGGTTTTCGGTAGCTCCTGCCGGCTCGCGGCCTAGCAATTTTTTTCATGTGGATTTTCTGCTGCCTATCTGAGTTACAGCACCATTAGCTGTTTCTTTGGATGACAATCTTGAGTAGGTCCCCCTGGTTCCAGTACCGTCAGCTGGTTCCAGGCAGGGCTTTTGGCTTAGGTGCCTCCTTCTCGGTATCTGAGTTCCACCAATGTCTGGTGGTCCTAGGTAGTGCTTTCGTGCTTTCTGGCATGGGTACCTCCTGCTTAGTAACCGGGTTCCAGTACCGTCAACTGGTCCTCGGTAGTTCCATTGGCTCTTGTACCTTCTGCTACCCATCCGGGTTCCAGTACTATCAGCTGGTTCTCGGCAGTGTCTTTAGCTCTTGTACCTTCTGCTCCCCATCCTGGTTCCAGTACCGTCAGCTGGTTCCAGGCAGAGCCTTTGGGTTAGATGCCTCCTTCTCGGTATCCGAGTTCCACCAACGTCTGGTGGTATTTGGTAGTACTTTCTGGCATGGGTACCTCCTGCTTAGTAACCAGGTTCCAGTACCGTCAGCAGGTCCTCGGTTTCATTGGCTCTTGTACCTTCGGGTATCCCTCAGCCTTCTTGTACCTTCTGCTACATTTCCAAGTTCAAGCTTTTGGAAATGGTTTTTGCTAATCACTCTGGATCTCCCTGATGACGACCCTAAAGACGACGACCCTGAAGACGACCCCTGAAGAAGACGACGACCCCGGAGACGATGACCCTGGAGACGACGACCCCGGAGACGACGCCCCCGGAGACGACAACCGTGGAGACGACAACCCTGAACACCACCCCAATGAAGACAATGACCCCGGAGACGACGACCCTGGAGACGACGACTCTGGAGACAACGACCCTGAAGACCACCCCGAAGAAGACCAAGAAGCAGAAGAATAAGAAGCTGCAGAACAAAAAGCAGAAGAACATTAAACATAAGACTAAAAATCAGAGCAAAAGAAATTATCTAAATTATAAGCAGAAGAAGACTAAGCAGTGTATGGGGGTGAGTCTGTTCCTCCTCGTGGTGCCCCTGGAAAAAACCTTCTGCTGCATGCCAAACTGAACGTGAACAAATCCTGTTGTAAATCTTTTGTGACAGGCCGAACGGAAGGTGTAATCTTCAAACTTTTATGACAGGAACGCCTGTCACAAATAAGAATATGATAAAGAAGAAGAATATGAAGAGGATGAAGAAGTAGAATATGAAGAAGAAGAATAGTTGAATAAGAAAAATATAAAGAATGTAAAAAAAAAGAATAATAGGAAGAAGGTGAAGAAGAAGATGAATAAGGTGAAGAAGTTGATGAAAAAGATGCTGCTGAGGATGATGAAGAAGAAAGTGTGGAAGAAATAAAAAAGAAGGTGAAGAGCATGGAAGTAGTGAAACAAATATCTGACACAATATAAAAAATCTTATCATAGTAAATATCTTTGTAACTTCGAACGTCTTAAAAAAATTAATTCCTGCTATTCCATTTGATTGGGCTAAACCTCTATGCCTTTAATGTCTCCTCCACCTCCCCTAATACATCCTACATTATTCTTAGTTGTTTTCCTTGATGTAGAATTAACCTACAAGGAAATAAAGGTTTTATTTAAATTCCGATATTTTTGTCCCATTGACTTGCATTGGTATCGGGTATCAGTATCGGCGATATCCGATATTTTTTTAATATCGGCCAATCCAATCCGATACCGATATTTCCGAATATCGGAAGGTATCGCTCAACACTATTCATCACTAATGTTTGTGTATGATGAAGGTGAAATACATAGATGTGTTTATAGAGTTTATGATCCATGATGATCTGCAAGTTTGTTATCTCTGTAGTTTGTAGTTTATTGTCTCCTGCTGTCTTAAGCTAGTTAATTGATTGTTAACGAGATAAATTTGTGTTAAGGTACCGTCACATTAAGTGACGCTGCAGCGATATAGACAACGATGCCGATCGCTGCAGCGTCGCTGTTTAGTCGTTGTGTGGTCGCTGGAGAGCTGTCACACAGACAGCTCTCCAACGACCAACGATGCCGAAGTCCCCGGGTAACCAGGGTAAACATCGGTTTACTAAAGCGCAGGGCTGTGCTTAGTAACCCGATGTTTACCCTGGTTACCATTGTAAATGTAAAAAAAAAAACACTACATACTTACATTCCTGTGTCTGTCGCGTCCCCCGGCGTTAGCTTCCCTGCACTGTGTAAGCGCCAGCCGTAAAGCAGAGCGGTGACGTCACCGCTGTGCTCTGCTTTACGGCCAGCCAGCGCTGACAGTCAGTGCAGGGAAGCTGACGCCGGGGGATGCGACAGACACCGGAATGTAAGTATGTAGTGATTTGGTTTTTTTACATTTACAATGGTAACCAGGGTAAATATCGGGTTACTAAGCGCGGCCCTGCGCTTAGTAACCCAATGTTTACCCTGGTTACAAGTGAACACATCGCTGGATCGGCGTCACACACGCCGATTCAGCGATGTCAGCGGGTGATCTAGCGATAAAATAAAGTTCTGGCCTTCTTGCTCCGACCAGCGATGTCACAGCAGGATCCTGATCGCTGCTGCGTGTCAAACACAATGATATCGCTATCCAGGCCGCTGCAACGTCACGGATCGCTATCGTTATCGTTCTAAAGTTGCTCAGTGTGAAGGTACCTTTAGATCTAAGCACATACTTCTCTGTATATTTAGACCTAGCCAAGAGACCTAGCACTTTTGTGCAGTTGGGCACTTGTGCAGATTTATTACAAGTGCCATATTTTTCTAAGTGCCAGGGCAGTTAAAAATGGCAGTTAGACAGGGAAGGAGAAAGGAAAGACCTGCAAGACATTCAAACTAAGTTCCTTCCAGGTCATCTGATTTGCAAAGAGTATTCACCATATGACACCAATGTCTGTCTGCTATTTCATCCTTCTTCTCCTCTAGATTTCTAAAACTTAACATGGACAAAACAGAATTCATCGTCTTTCCCCGTCTCACGCGACCCCCCCAACAAACCTATCCATTACAGTAAATGACTGCCCACTCCCCCCAGTCCCACAAGTTCGCTGTCTCGAGGTAATCCTTGACACTGATCTTTCCTTCAAACCACATATCCAAGCCCTTTGCACTTCCTGCCACCTTCAACTCAAAAATATTTCACGGATCCGTACATTCCTAAACCAAGAATCTGGAAAAACCCTAGTCCATGCCCTCATCATCTCCCGCCTCGACTACTGTAACCTAATGCTCTGTGGCCTCCCCTCTAACACTCTCGCACCCCTCCAATCTATTTTAAACTCTGCTGCCCCACTAATCCACCTGTCCCCCCGCTATTCCCCATCATCTCCCCTCTGTCAATCCCTTCACTGGCTTCCCATTACCCAGAGACTCCAGTACAAAACCCTAACCATGACATACAAAGCCATCCACAACCTGTCTTCTCCATACATCTGTGACCTCATCTCCCAGTACTTTCCTGCACGCAGTCTCCGATCCTCACAAGATCTCCTTCTCTACTCCCCTCTTATCCCCTCTTCCCACAATCGCATACAAGATTTCTCTCGTGCATCACCCCTACTCTGGAACCCTCTACCACAACACATCAGACTCTCGCCTACCATCGAAACCTTCAAAAAGAACATGAAGACCCACCTCTTCCGACAAGCCTACAATCTGCAATAACCACCAATCGACCAAACCGCTGCACGGCCAGCTCTAACCTCGCCTACTGCATCCTCACCCACCCTTGTAGATTGTCAGCCCTCAAGGGCAGGGTCCTCTCTCCTCCTGTACCAGTTGTGACCTGTATTGTTTAAGATTATTGTACTTGTTTTTATTATGTATACCTCTCCTCACATGTAACATGCCATGGAATAAATGATGCTATAATAATAAATAATAATAATATGTGTTTGTGCCATTTATGTTTTGGCTGCTGCAACGTCCCACATCTACCCCTCTTTCACAAACTTGGCACACTCCATCCATATCAACCCCACTCTCCTGTCTTCTCCTACTGAATGTACAGCTCTCATACTTTCTTCACAATGTTAAACCGCACAGATCCATTCATTCCCAACATACAACACAAGAGATGCTTTCACAAATCACTCAACCATCTGCTCACTCTCTAATTTTCTTTTCTCAGGAGATATGTCTCCTAATGCAGATCCTTCTGGCAATACTAATACTATCTCCTTCCCTGCTACACAATTTCCCTTGTATGCATGGGGAAATAAGGTATGCACACTAGAACTAAAATTGGAAAAACCTTTATTAAATATAATATAGAATACCACTAAAACACCATGAAAATAGACAAACAAGGAACATCAATAAAAACAAACACGCATATAAACAACACGGTATACACCTCTCAATGATATATGTAAGAATGCCAGTAAATGTATACAGCTCATAGGGAGATACAATCTCATGATCGTAGGAGCCTAATAAAAATAACTAATGCAGTGGTCAAAAAGTACAATAGACCATGTAGAAAACACTACTCTGTAATGGTACTGAACAGACAGTCCTATATGTCTATTAATATGCAATAGTATATACCAAGACTAAATATGGCCGGAAAGAAGATGGAAGATTTGTATTATATAAAAAGGGTGCTAGTATTATATGGTAGAAATACATAAAGTGCAAAAATGTGCTAACAGCTCAAGGTAAAATGTCACCTGTGGGCTACAATATGTGATCCCCATATACATCTAGCCTCCTATAAGTGCCATATCTAGAAGAAATGCCAATACTGCATAGCAGATCTATATGGAGTACAAGACTCGCTAACAACCCATGGCCTCATGAGCTGCAATGTGTAGTCCCTATACAAATATGACCTCCTGCTGGTGCCAAATCATGCCTCTATTTGCATGAGAGCTAAATGCATATCAATGGGCACTGATATGGAAGAAGCCTGAATTGGCGAAACGGCACTGTCGGGGTCACAGCATATACACACGGCACCCTCTGCTATCTCTATGTAAGTTATCCTCTGACTCATGCGAGTGTCATCAGTGCCCATTGATATGCATTTAGCTCTCATGCAACTGTATATGTTGCTGGCTCCTCTTCCTCTCCCATTTAACTTACTGATGGGGTTTGGTTTTCAGTACAATATTTATGCTGATGACACCCAAATATATACCTCGGCTCTGGACATTACTTCTGCATTATTACAAAATACCAGTGATTTTCTTTTTGCCTTCTCTAACATCATCTCCTCTTTCTATCTAAAACTAAATCTGTCAAGAACTGAAGTCCTCGTGTTTCCTCCCTCCACTGACCTACCTATGCCCGATATTGCAATATCCATGTGGCTCCACCAATAGTACCCAGGAACATGGTGTCATATTTGATTCAGATCTTTTCTTCACTACCCACTAGTGTTGAGCGATACCTTCCGATATCCAGAAGTATCAATATCGGACTGGATCGGCCGATATTAAAAAAATATTGGATATCGCCGATACCGATACCCGATATCAATGCAAGTCAATGGGACAAAAATATCGGAATTAAAATAAACCCTTTCTTTCCTTGTAGGTTAATTCAACATGAAGTAAAACAACTAAGAATAATGTAGGATGCATTGGGGGAGGTGGAGGAGACATTAAAGGCATAGAGGTTTAGGCCAATCAAATGGAATAGCAGGAATTATTATTATTTTTTTAAGACGTTCGGAGTTACAAAGATATTGACTATGTTAAGATTTTTTTATATTTTGTCAGATATTTATGTTTCACTACTTCTATGCTCTTCACCTTCTTTTTTACTTCTTCCACACTTTCCTCTTCATCATCCTCAGCAACAGCATCTTTTTCATCAACTTCTCCTTCACCTTATTCATCTTCTTCTTCTTCACCTTCTTCCTATTATTTTTTTTTTACTTTCTTCATTTTTTTTATTCAACTATTATTCTTCTTCATATTCAACTTCTTCATCTTCTTCATATTCATCTTCTTCATCATATTCTTATTTGTGACAGGCCTTCCTGTAGTTGTTATCTATAAAAGTTTGAAGATTACACCTTCCGTTCTGCCTGTCACAAAAGATTTACAACAGGATTTGTCTGCGTTCAGTTTGGCCTGCAGCAGCAGGTTTTTTCCAGGGGCACCACGAGAAGGAACAGTCTCACCCTAATACACTGCTAAATCTTCTTCTGCTTATAATTTAGATAATATCTTTTGCTCTGATTTTTAGTCTTATGTTTAATGTTCTTCTACTTTTTATTCTGCAGCTTCTTGTTCTTCTGCTTCTCGGTCTTCAGGGTCATCGTCTCCAGGGTCGTTGTCTCCAGGGTCGTCATCTCCAGGGTCGTCATTGTCTTCGGGGTGGTCTTCGGGGTCGTCGTCTTTAGGGTCTTGAACTTGGAAATGTAGCAGAAGGTACAAGAAGGCTGAGGAACTGCCGAGAACCAGCTGACGGTACTGGAACCCAGATGGCTACCTGAAGGTACAAGACCCAATGGAACTACCAAGGACCAGCTGACGGTACTGGAACCCGGTTACTAAGCAGGAGGTACCCGTGCCAGAAAGCACTACCAAGGACCATCAGACGTTGGTGGAACACGAGTACCCAGAAGGAGGCACCTAAGCCAAAGGCTATGCCTGGAACCAGCTGACGATACTGGAACCATGATGGGGAGCTGAAGGTACAAGAGCAACAGACACTGCCGAGAACCAGCTGACGATACTGGACCCCGGATGGGTAGCCAAAGGTACAAGAGCCAATGGAACTACCGAGGACCATCTGACGTTACTGGAACCCGGTTACTAAGCAGGAGGTACCCATGCCAGAAAGCACTACAAAGGACCACCAGACGTTGGTGGAACTCGGATACCCAGAAGGAGGCACCTCAGCCAAAGGCTCTGCCTGGAACCAGCTGACGGTACTGGCACCAGGATGGGGAGCCGAATGTACAAGAGCCAAAGACACTGCCGAGAACCAGCTAACGGTACTGGAAGCCGGGAGGTAGCAGAAGGTACAAGAGCCAATCTAACTAACGAGGACCAGCTGACTGTACTGGAACTCGGTTACTAAGCAGGAGGTACCCGTGCCAGAAAGCACCACCAAGGACCACCAGATGTTGGTGGAACTTGGATACCCAGAAGGAGGCACCTAATCCAAAGGCTCTGCCTGGAACCAGCTGACGGTACTGGAACCAGGGGGACCTATTCAATATTGTCTTCCTAAGGACCAGCTAATAGTGCTGGAACTCAGATAGGCAGCAGAAGGTCCACAGGAAAAAAAAATTGCTAGTCCTTGAGCTGGCCGTAGTTACTGAAAACCCACAGTCCTACAGGGTAGCTTGTCCTATTGGCACCACGGAACCAGCCTTGATTGCCAGTTCCCGCAGCCCACATAGGAATCACCTAAACTGCAGCACCATAGAGTTGGCTAACCCGACCGCAACCCGACAGGACAACGTATTGGAGGCAAAGTGACATAGACACTACCCTGAAACAGCTGGCGTGCTGGAACCGGGCTGGACAGAAGGGAGTAACTGTGCCAAAGACACTTCTGAGCAGCAACTGGCGGTGTTGGAGCCCAGGGATTGCATGAGAAACAGAGTGTAGGCTGAGGCCTAATTGGAGCAAGTTGAAAGGGAACCTTTAACCCCCCAGGTGTTTGCAACTAAAAGAGCCACCTTGCTCAAGTGCTGCACAAGGAAAAGGTGGCTCTTTTACTTATGCTCCTTGCACATGCTGAAGTTAACACTTATAAAATGTGGCCCCTCATACCATGAAACCGTCCCTGAGGCGGGACTTTTCTTCCTTATGAGATGCAGCACAGCCGTCATTCATACCCCCTTGGGGCCGAGCGCCACCTCCTCAGTGTTGTTTGAATCTGTCCCGGAGCCTACACTGTTATGTTATCCCTTGGCCATGCGCAGTTAGCGCTGCCCATCCACTGCGCATGCCCATCAATCTCAGCCTCGCAGTGTGAATAAATCAGAAGACACTGGGAGGTGGGATCTCGGGCAGCGCAGCCGCACAGGCGCATTCAGCCTGACACCAAATGATGTCAGAAGACGGGCATCGCTAACTGCGCATGCCCAAGGTTTAACATAACAGCGCAGGCTCTGGGACAGATTAAAATAAAGCTGAGGAGGCAGTGCCCGGCGCCAAGGCGGTATGAATGACGGCTGTGCTGCGTCTCATTACGAAGGAAAGTCCCACCAAGGAGCATAACTAAAAGAGCCACCTTTTCCTTGTGCAGCATTAGTGCTGCACAATCGTGGCTCTTTCAGTTACAAACGCCTTGGGGGGGTACAGGTTCCCTTTAATTTCTGTAGTAGTGTGAGTGTGGAGGTAGCAGGAGCAATTGCCAGATACACAGCTGGAGATCAGCTGTCGTTACTGAAACCCAATAACACAGCAGCAAGTGTTGATTGTACAGACGGCACTTCCGAGCAGCAGCTGGTGGTGTTGGAGCCCAGGGAATCCAGGAGAAGCAGAGTGTAGGCTGAGGCCTGCACTTGAGGCAGTTTAATATCTGAAGTAGTGTGAGTGTGGAGATAGCAGGAGCAATTGCTGGATACACAGCAGGGGAGCAGCTGACATTACTGAACCTCACTAACACATGAGCGAGTGTTTTTCTTTGTGCAAATGGCACTTCCGAGCAGGAACTGCGGAGTTGGAGCCCAGGGACTCCAGGAGAAGCAGAGTGTAGGCCGAGGCCTGCACTCGAGGCAGTTTAATATCTGTTGTTGTGTCAGCGTGGAGGTAGCAGGACAAATTGCCGGATACACAGCTGGGGAGCAGCTGACGTTACTTAAACCCAATAACATGGCAGCAAGTGTTGACTGTGCAGACAGCACTTTTGAGCTGCAACTGGCGGTGTGGGAGCCCAGGGAATCCAGGAGAAACTGAGTGTAGGCGGAGGCCTACACTTGTGGCAGTTTAATGTCTGTTGTCTGAATGTCAGTTCAGGTGGTAGAAACATGAACACAACAGGAGACCTGGATACTGCTGCCAAACAATTATTTAATCTGGAAGAAGAGTGGCAGATTCCTGAGAGATCCAGGCCTTGTTCATTTTCAGAAAAGTAAGCCGGTCAACGTTATCGGAGGATAGTCGCATGCGACGGTCTGTTAGTACACCACATGCAGCACTAAAGACGTGTTCCGATAATACACTAGCAGCAGGGCAAGCCAGCACCTCCAATGCATAATGGCTAAGCTCTGGCCATGTATCCAGCTTGGAGACCCAAAACTTGAAGGGGGAAGAGCCGTCTGGGAGTACACTGAGAGGGCAAGACATGTGGTCTGTCACCATCTGACGGAAATGTTGCCTCCTGATGACTGGAGCCGTCTGTGATGGTGTAGACATTTGTGGCGGGCACACAAAACTTTGCCACAGTTGGGCCTACTGGTCTTGCCTTGTGCTGAGGCACTGCTTCTGCTCCCACTTTGTGCAGAGCTTCCTCTACTGCCTCGATGCACTGAGCTGCTTTGTAAAGCACTAGCTGCACTGCTCTCGATTGGACAGGAGAAGATGATGGACTGTACCAGTGTGTCTTGTTACTCCCGCATTTTATGCTCCCAGTTCAACAGTGTAATGAGGCTTTGAAAGTTGTCCTGGTAGCGAGGATCTAGGAGTGTATACACCCAATAATCAGCCGTGTTGAGAATGTGGGCGATGCGGTGGTCGTTTCTCAGGCACTGCAGCATGAAATCAACCATGTGCTGCAAACTGCCAACTGACCAAGAAACACTGTCCCCTGCTTGAGGCGTGATCTCTGCCTGCTCTGCATCACCCCACCCTTGCTCTACATACTGACAACTAGAGCATTGTGTACCTCCCTCCTCTGGACGGATGTCTTCCTCCTCCATTGACTCCTCCTCATCCTCCTCACAAAGTGTCCCCTGCCTAGGCCTTTGTGAGGAACCACGTCATGCAGACTGTCCAGAAGCAAATGGCATTTGTGACTCCTCATCCTCCACCTCTTCCACAACCTCATCCCTTAGCGCTTGCAGTGTTTTTTCAAGCAGGCAGATAAGGGCATCATCTGCACTCGCCATCCGCGTGCAATCATCGAAGCCACGCAAAACCTGGCAGATGTCCTTCATAGTGGCCCACTCAGTGGTTGTGAAGTCTGAACGGCACGCAGTGCGGCTTCTTTGCGCCTGATGCAGCTGGTATTCCATTAACGCTGGCTGCTGCTCTCACAACCGCTCCAACATATGTAACGTTGAATTCCAACTGATGGGTAGGTCACATGCGATGTGATGTTCCGGAAGGCAGAATCGGCGCTGCAGAGCTGCAATGCGCGATCTTGCCATGCTGGAACACCGCAAGTGAGCACACTCTAGGTAGACCTTGTGCAACAGTGCATCAAGATCCGGATAGTCCCTCAAAAAACTCTGCACAACCAAGTTGAGCACATGTGCCAGACATGGGATGTGAGTGAGGTTGCCTAGGCCCAGAGCTGCAACCAGATTTCGGCCATTGTCACACACTACCATGCCTGGCTCGAGATTCGCTGGCACAAACCACACATCGCTCTCCTGCTTGTTGGCATTCCAGAGCTCCTGTGCTGTGTGGCTTCGATTCCCCAAAGTAATTAATTTCAATACGGCCTGTTGACGTTTGGCCACGGCTGTGCTCATATTGGTCGTAAAAGGTAAGCGTTCACGGGTCCATGGGGAGGTGGACTGTGACGGCTCCTGCAGCGCTGATTCAGAAGAACTGAAGTATGAGGAGAAATCAATGTGTACAGACTGGAATCCTGCAATCCTTGGAGTTGGCAGAACACGTACAGCGCCACTCTCACGATCTGTAACGGGCTCCACAACATTTACCCAATGGGTAGTGAGGGAAAGATATCGTCCCTGTCCATGGTGACTGGTCAACGCATCAGTGGTGAGGTGGACCTTGCTACTGATGGCGTTTAGTAGTGCATGTTTAATGTTTCCCTCCACATGCTTTTGCAGGGCAGGGACGGCTTGCCTGCTGAAATAAAAGCGGCTGGGCACGTTGTATTGCGGGACTGCCAATGCAATCAAGATATGGAAGGTGTCAGTGTCCAGCAACCTGAATGACAGCATTTCAAGGGACAGCATTGAGGTTGCTGACACTTTTCCCTCTTTTGACTTTCTGATGACACAGCTTGCATTTGACAAAGCAAATGTCATCTGCAACTGTGCCAAAAAGGACCAGGCGTTGCAACCCTTGGGAGCACCCGTTTTGAAAAAAATAAAAAGTAGAATAGGATAGGAAATGACATAATAATAATTTTTATTTTTATAACGCCAACATATTCCGCAGCACATTAGCACATTTTACCATTTAGTTTTTCTGTTGACCCTATTTCCTAATAGATTGTAAAGCTTGCAAGCAGGGCTCTCACTCCTTTTGGTATCTGAGCTATGTTTACTCTTTAATGTCCTTATTTATTGTCTGTACAAGTCCCGTATAAAATTGTAAAGTGCTGTGGAATATGTTGGCGTTATAAAAATAAAAATTATTATTATGTTATTTCCTATCCTATTCTACTTTTTATTTTTTTACGTACATTATATGTACAGCATTGGGACTGACCTCATTATTACGTTCACGTATGCTCTTTATTTTGCTATGCTTTAAAGATATAAAATGAAAAGTTAAAATTTTACCTAAGTATTACAGAGATTTGCATGTCACCAATTCTAATTATTTGCTAGATAGTGACTATGAGCACATGTAGAACGCAGCCACTGGAATGTCAATTGAAGACCACTCGAAATGCAAGGCATATTTTCTTAGGGAACAGTCAAGAACTAGTTGATGAGACACTATTTTTGACATTTTCCATTCACATACTGGGTAGCCATATGGAACAGTCACCAGGCTCCATTCCTCATTTTTTACCACACTCTAAAATCTGTCTTCTTATAACTGCCATTCTTTGCATGCATCACTTGACTCCGCTAGCTCCTCCAACAGAGATTGATGGCAAATAATTATTTCAGGAGGCTTAAATATTAGAACCATTATTTCAGAGTCACATGTCACACCTCTTCTGTGAGAATGTTGATAATATATTATAGTTACTGAGGTGTCCTCTATCTGAAAGACATCATTTTAACCAAATTTATTTCATTAGGGTTGAACTTTGATACTGATAATTTAACTTAGATTGCACTGCTGTTCTGATACGTAGAAGTGACGACTGAGGAAGGTCTATTATAAGATTGAATTACACTCAGTAAAAGAGAAAATTTCCAAGGCTAGCCTAATTTCCTTTAGCTAAAGCACTCTCAATTTCCAATCTAGTAGTTATTTTGAATTTATGTAGCTCTGTCAAAAATGAAGAGACCACTGCAAAATTTTCAGTTTGCTCGATTTTTCTCTTTATAGGTATATTTTTGAGTAAAATGTAAATTGTTCTTTTATTCTATAAACTACTGACAGCATGTCTCCGAATTTCCAAGCAATACATTTTGTATTTATTTTCTGAAAATGAGAAATGGTCAAAATAACAAAAAAAATGCATTGCTTGCAGACCTCAAATAATGATTCATACTCCCTTCGCAAAGATTAACCTGCCCATTTCCAGCCTTGCTGAAGCATCCTCAGATCAACGCCTGGTCATCTAATGGTTAGACGGAGACCTGGAGAGGCGACAAGCCACAGTGTCTTGGACCCACTGTGAAATTTGGTGGAGGATCTGGGGATGCTTCAGCAAGGCTGGAATTGGGCAGGTTGTTGTTTGCGAAGGACGTATGAATCAAGCTGCATAGAAGGTTACCCTGGAAAACAGTTGATTCCTTCTGCTCAGGCAATGTTCCCCAACTCTGAGGACTGTTTTTTCCAGCAAGACAATGTGCCATGCCACACCGCTTGGTCAATCAAGGTGTGGACGAAGGACCACCACATCAATTCCCTGCCATGGCCAGCCCAATCTCCAGACCTGAACCCCATTGAAAACCTCTGGAATGTAATCAAGAGGAAGATGGATAGTCACAAGCCATCAAACAAAGAAGAACTGCTTACATTTTTGTACCAGGAGTGGCATGAGGTTACCCAAAAGCAGACTGGTGGAAAGCATGCCAAGACGCATGAAAGCTGTGAATAAAAATCATGGTTATTCCACAAAATATTGATTCCTGAACTCTTCCCGAGTTAAAACATTTGTATTGTTGTTTCTAAATGATTATGAACTTGTTTTTTTGCATTATTTGAGGTATGCAAGCAATGCATTTTTTGTTTTTTTGTTATTTTTACCATTTTTAATTTCCAAAAATTTATATGTAATGTATTGCTTGGAACTTCGGAGACATGTTGTAAGTAGTTTATAGAATAAAAGAACAATTTACATTTTAGTCAAAAATATACCTATAAAGGGAAAAATCAGACAAACTCAACATTTTGCAGTGGTCTCTTAATTTTTGCCAGAGATGTATATGTGGCTTTATTTCCTATTGTTGAGCTGGGACCAATGCCCACATGTGTATTTTGTATCTCAGCAATGCCATCCATAATACCTGATGCACCATTGATGTACCTTCAAATTACATTTTATGGCACAACAGGAATTTTCATCATGTAATTAAAAAATAAAAAGTGCTTCTTCTTTAATGCTGCTTAAAGCACCTCTCCAGCGTTTTTTTTTTTATTTCACTGCTGAAGTGTTTCATGAAGCGAGCCGGAAATCACTAATTAATAATCACCAAGTCTATGTGAGCCTCATTCTGGCTCTCATAGATTTGCATTGAGAGCTTGTAATGTAGCTTCTGACTTTTGGCCAGCCAGAAGCTGCGCTTACAAGATGGCACTACAAGACTGGTGTGGCGCTGGAAAAATGGTGAAGACGCTGAAGACTGAGTATGTGATTGGGGGCAGGGGACTTAAGTTTAAGCCCCACTCCAGTGGTAAAAAGCAATGCTGGAGTGGTGTGTTAAATGATTGCATTACAAGAAAAAAATAGTTATAGGTATGGGTTTTTAGCGCAGACCGAATTTATAGTTTCACATAGGCTCATTATTCTACAGTGATAATCTGTATCTAGAGACATTTTTAAGTGGCTACATATATTGAGTACATGTAAACTTAAAGGGGTAACATAGTTATGTAGGTTGAAAAAGACCTAGTTCCATCAAGTTCAACCTTTCTCCACCAATTGTTCATTTTGTCACTAAATTAACTATAATCTGCATTGTCATGTGTACCGAGGAAATCATTTAGCCCCTTTTTAAAAGCGTTTTGTGGTAGATCATTGCACATTCTGACTGCTATAACTGTAAAGAACACTTTCCTATTTAGCTGCCAGAATCTCCTTTCTTCCACCTGTAATGAGTGCCCCCTGGTCCTTAATATGGACCTTGGAAGGAATAAGTCATGTACTGAACACACATACACTCCCTGACAGAAGTTATGTCGCGTATCCATGTTATGAAAATAAAAGCTTATAACCTGACATTAAATTCATCCATTTGTTGTATAAATTATTCTTTTGAAAGCTGAAACCCTCAGAAATGTGGTTTAGGTTATGAAAATAAATTGGCATCAGTGCAGAAATATTGATCAGTTAATGGACACAGAATGGTCAGATTTTGGCAAGACAAAAATTATTTTGCATGGTCATATAATGCACCCAATCCTAGTTTACATCCTCACATGTGCTCAGTAAATGATCGGTTAATTAGTGTGTGTGTTTAAAAAGAAACCTAGCACCCCAGACCTCCACTTGAACTGCAACTTGAGCTCTGACAATATGCTAAAAATCCACCCTGCGATCTCTGGTGTCTATGAACTCGTAATGACCTTGAGAGTCATAATAGCAGGTCATTTTTAGCATTTAGTGAACCTAGCAAAAAAGCCAAACAAAAAACAAGTGTGGGACTGCACTTTATTTGCAATTTCACCACACTTGGAATTTTTTTCCCGTTTTATAGTACATGTCATGGTAAAACCAATGGTCTAGTTCAAAAGTACAACTCGTCCCGCAAAAAATAAGGCCTTAGAAAAATAAAAAAGTAAAGGCTCTGGGAAGAAGGGGAGCGAAAAACGAAAACGCAAAATCAAAAAAAGCTCCGGGGTTAAGGGGTTAAAAATTTGGCCCGGTCACTAAGGGGTTAACATGAATGGGGGACGTAAACATTAGGGATGAGCGAGCACTAAAATGCTCGGGTGTTCGTTGCTGGTACCAAGTAATTTCTAATCCTTGCTTGCTCATTTCGAGTAACAAGTATAGTAGTTTACAGGAAAGCCACCCTTTTTTCTGTCAGACCCTACAATGAGGTCTGAGGGGCAGTGAATATGTTGGAATAGATGGGTAAAGTGCTAAATGGAAGGAGAGCAGCATGGGGAAGACCCCTGGAAGCATCTCTGACTCCCAGATCACTGCTGAGAACAATGGTGTCACACTTTTACTACATTTTAAGGAGTGACAATAAAACATTCCAAACTGATTAGAAATTGCATTTTACAGGAAAAAATGTTAAGAAATATTTTTTCCTGCATAATGACTTGTAAATAAGGCAACATTTTAAAAGAATGTAAAAAAGAATATAATTTAAGTAAACCTAGATTGTCTTTCTGTTAAAAAATTAGGATATTTTAGTTTAATTTACTAAGGAAGCAAGAACTGCCAAAATTAATGGACTTAGATACACACTGTATTATACATAAAGGAGGATCTCATACATATTCTGTTCAGATTGTCATGTGTTGGCACTCCTAGATTCATAAAGGCCATGATCGTTTGAGGGTTATATACCCAGGAAATGTACTCCAGACCACAGAATAGTCTATGGGTGAGCAATATAATACCGATAAGGGTATGTGCACACATTAAGGCTGGGGTCACACGTGCGAGAAACTCGCACGGGTCTCGCATCTCAATTTGCAGCACTGCCGCCGGCACTCAAGACCGGAGCATGCGGCTGCATGTATTTCTATGCAGCTGCATGCTCTGGTCCCGAGTGCCAGCAGCAGTGCCGCATATTGAGATGCGAGACTCGTGCAAGTTTCTCGTATGTATGATCCCGGCCTAAGTAAAATTTCTGCACCATTTCTCTATCTGTTGGCAGGAAAAATGCAACTGTAAAAATGTGCGTTTTTGGTCCATTTTTTGCCATGTTTTTGTTGCTTTTTTTGCCCTGTGATTTTGGCTGATTAGAGTGAAGTGAATGATGAAAAACACAGAGCAAAAACGCAAAGAGAATTGACATGCTGCAGATTATTTTCTGCCTCAAATCTGCAAGTCAAAAATACTTCCAGTAGACGGGCATGGCACCAGGAGATGGAACAGGATCCTTGATGCAAACAACTGGCTAAGACGATGGTGCAGACAACAAGGATTCGGATTCCTGGACCATTACTTGTACGATGGACTCCTCGCCAGAGACGGACTACACCTCAACAAACCTGGGAAAAACACATTCGCCAGAAGACTCGCTACACTCATCAGGAGGGCGTTAAACTAGAAGAAGAGGGGACGGGAAGAAAAACATTAGACTTGAACAAAGAAGATCCAGGAAAACATACTCAGAAGGGAGGTAAGAACATTTCTAAAACAATCCACAGCGAGGAGATTGGAACAAAACAAAATCCTCTAAACTGCATGCTCGCAAACGCCAGAAGCCTGACAAACAAGATGGAAGAACTAGAAGCAGAAATATCTACAGGTAACTTTGACATAGTGGGAATAACCGAGACATGGTTAGATGAAAGCTATGACTGGGCAGTTAACTTACAGGGTTACAGTCTGTTTAGAAAGGATCGTAAAAATCGGAGAGGAGGAGGGGTTTGTCTCTATGTAAAGTCTTGTCTAAAGTCCACTTTAAGGGAGGATATTAGCGAAGGAAATGAGGATGTCGAGTCCATATGGGTCGAAATTCATGGAGGGAAAAATGGTAACAAAATTCTCATTGGGGTCTGTTACAAACCCCCAAATATAACAGAAACCATGGAAAGTCTACTTCTAAAGCAGATAGATGAAGCTGCAACCCATAATGAGGTCCTGGTTATGGGGGACTTTAACTACCCGGATATTAACTGGGAAACAGAAACCTGTGAAACCCATAAAGGCAACAGGTTTCTGCTAATAACCAAGAAAAATTATCTTTCACAATTGGTGCAGAATCCAACCAGAGGAGCAGCACTTTTAGACCTAATACTATCTAATAGACCTGACAGAATAACAAATCTGCAGGTGGTCGGGCATCTAGGAAATAGCGACCACAATATTGTACAGTTTCACCTGTCTTTCACTAGGGGGACTTGTCAGGGAGTCACAAAAACACTGAACTTTAGGAAGGCAAAGTTTGACCAGCTTAGAGATGCCCTTAAGCTGGTAGACTGGGACAATATCCTCAGAAATAAGAATACAGATAATAAATGGGAAATGTTTAAGAACATCCTAAATAGGCAGTGTAAGCGGTTTATACCTTGTGGGAATAAAAGGACTAGAAATAGGAAAAACCCAATGTGGCTAAACAAAGAAGTAAGACAGGCAATTAACAGTAAAAAGAAAGCATTTGCACTACTAAAGCAGGATGGCACCATTGAAGCTCTAAAAAACTATAGGGAGAAAAATACTTTATCTAAAAAACTAATTAAAGCTGCCAAAAAGGAAACAGAGAAGCACATTGCTAAGGAGAGTAAAACTAATCCCAAACTGTTCTTCAACTATATCAATAGTAAAAGAATAAAAACTGAAAATGTAGGCCCCTTAAAAAATAGTGAGGAAAGAATGGTTGTAGATGACGAGGAAAAAGTTAACATATTAAACACCTTCTTCTCCACGGTATTCACGGTGGAAAATGAAATGCTAGGTGAAATCCCAAGAAACAATGAAAACCCTATATTAAGGGTCACCAATCTAACCCAAGAAGAGGTGCGAAACCGGCTAAATAAGATTAAAATAGATAAATCTCCGGGTCCGGATGGCATACACCCACGAGTACTAAGAGAACTAAGTAATGTAATAGATAAACCATTATTTCTTATTTTTAGGGACTCTATAGCGACAGGGTCTGTTCCGAAGGATTGGCGCATAGCAAATGTGGTGCCAATATTCAAAAAGGGCTCTAAAAGTGAACCTGGAAATTATAGGCCAGTAAGTCTAACCTCTATTGTTGGTAAAATATTTGAAGGGTTTCTGAGGGATGTTATTCTGGATTATCTCAATGAGAATAACTGTTTAACTCCATATCAGCATGGGTTTATGAGAAATCGCTCTTGTCAAACCAATCTAATCAGTTTTTCTGAAGAGGTAAGCTATAGGCTGGACCACGGTGAGTCATTGGACGTGGTATATCTCGATTTTTCCAAAGCGTTTGATACCGTGCCGCACAAGAGGTTGGTACACAAAATGAGAATGCTTGGTCTGGGGGAAATTGTGTGTAAATGGGTTAGTAACTGGCTTAGTGATAGAAAGCAGAGGGTGGTTATAAATGGTATAGTCTCTAACTGGGTCGCTGTGACCAGTGGGGTACCGCAGGGGTCAGTATTGGGACCTGTTCTCTTCAACATATTCATTAATGATCTGGTAGAAGGTTTACACAGTAAAATATCGATATTTGCAGATGATACAAAACTATGTAAAGCAGTTAATACAAGAGAAGATAGTATTCTGCTACAGATGGATCTGGATAAGTTGGAAACTTGGGCTGAAAGGTGGCAGATGAGGTTTAACAATGATAAATGTAAGGTTATACACATGGGAAGAAGGAATCAATGTCACCATTACACACTGAATGGGAAACCACTGGGTAAATCTGACAGGGAGAAGGACTTGGGGATCCTAGTTAATGATAAACTTACCTGGAGCAGCCAGTGCCAGGCAGCAGCTGCCAAGGCAAACAGGATCATGGGGTGCATTAAAAGAGGTCTGGATACACATGATGAGAGCATTATACTGCCTCTGTACAAATCCCTAGTTAGACCGCACATGGAGTACTGTGTCCAGTTTTGGGCACCGGTGCTCAGGAAGGATATAATGGAACTAGAGAGAGTACAAAGGAGGGCAACAAAATTAATAAAGGGGATGGGAGAACTACAATACCCAGATAGATTAGCGAAATTAGGATTATTTAGTCTAGAAAAAAGACGACTGAGGGGCGATCTAATAACCATGTATAAGTATATAAGGGGACAATACAAATATCTCGCTGAGGATCTGTTTATACCAAGGAAGGTGACGGGCACAAGGGGGCATTCTTTGCGTCTGGAGGAGAGAAGGTTTTTCCACCAACATAGAAGAGGATTCTTTACTGTTAGGGCAGTGAGAATCTGGAATTGCTTGCCTGAGGAGGTGGTGATGGCGAACTCAGTCGAGGGGTTCAAGAGAGGCCTGGATGTCTTCCTGGAGCAGAACAATATTGTATCATACAATTATTAGGTTCTGTAGAAGGACGTAGATCTGGGGATTTATTATGATGGAATATAGGCTGAACTGGATGGACAAATGTCTTTTTTCGGCCTTTTATAACTATGTTACTATGTTACTATGTTACTATGTTACTTAACTTGTGCATGACACTTTAGGTTTCTCATTCACTTTGCTGTCATCAGGTTTTGATTCAGGTTTTGTCACAAATCCATGCCAAAAAAAAAGTGAGAAAACACACCCAATCTGCAACATGTGTACACAGCTTAAAATTTTGAACATGTTTTTGGAGACTTACCTGAAACTGTACCCCATAAGATGCAATACCCTAAATACCCTATGTGTGAGCAATATAATACCAATACATTTTTTGCCAAGGTTTTTTAGGCTTTTATACCAACAAACTGTACTCCATACCAAAGAATAGTCTAAAAGTGAGCAATATAATGCATATAAATTTTGAAAAAGTTTTTTGAGCCTTTTATAGCAACAAAATGTACCCAAGAAGATGTAATACCCTATGGGTGAGTAATATGATACCGATAAATTTGAAACAAGTTTTTGTAGGCTTATATAGCAACTAAATGCACCTAAGAAGATGTAATACCATATGGGTGAATAACATGATACCATTAAATTTGGAGCATGTTTTTTGAGCCTTTTATAGCAATGAAATGTACCAAAGAAGACGTAATACCCAATGGGTGACCAATATAATACCGATACATTTTTTATCAAGTTTTTGAAGCTT
Organism: Ranitomeya imitator; assembly: GCF_032444005.1. Classification (NCBI taxonomy): domain Eukaryota; kingdom Metazoa; phylum Chordata; class Amphibia; order Anura; family Dendrobatidae; genus Ranitomeya; species Ranitomeya imitator. The sequence goes on from NW_027193779.1 coordinate 372,433, forward strand.
TTATACAAACAAAATGTATTCTATACATTAGAATAGCCTATAGGTGGGCAATATAATACCCATAAATTTTAAACACTTTTTTGAGCCTTTTTTAACAACAAAATGTACCCAAGAAGATGTAATACCCTATGGGTGAGCCACATGATACCAATTAATTTGCAGCAAGTTTTGTGAACCTTTTATAGCAATGAAATGTACCCCAGAAGATATAATACGCAATGGTTGAGCAATATGATACCAATACATTTTGGACATGTACTCCACAATGCGGAATAATCTATGGGTGATCAATATAATAAAGATAACATTTTGAAGACTTTTTTAGGGCTATAAACCAATGAAATGTACCCAAGAGCACAAAATATTGTGTGCCTGGCAAATGTAAACCAGTAGAATTTGTAAAGGTTTTTTTGGAGTCTTATTTATTACAAACATATCCCAAAGCATGGAATAATGTATGGGTTATTTAGAAATGAAAAAAAACAAGCAACATTTTCAAACACTTTTTTCTGTTCAAACCACCAAAATGTGACAGAAAGCACTTAATACTGTATGGATGAGTAATCTAATCCTGAACTAATTTTCTACGCTTTTTGTACATTTTATATACCACCATAATGCAACACTAACCATAATGGTGTTAAACTGTATTGATGAGTAATTGAATCCATAACAACATTTTGAACAAAAGTATTTCATAGTATAGTTGATGTTCTTAAACAGTTATGAAGGAAACTTGATTAGGGTCACCCATAGACCCCTGAAAGGCAACAACTGGCGCACCTCATTCAAATACTGAATATTACAAACAGTGCTGCTGTCAGCTGGTGGTGTGGAAAAGTGGGTGTTAATCCAAGCTTTGTTCATTTTTATGAGACTGAGCCTGTCTAGGTTCTTTTTTAACTAAGTGGTGAAAAAAATTCCCCAACTTTGTTAAGAAAAATGCTCCAATTTACAATACTTGTAGCATTTCCATTTTTCGTGATCTCGGGTTGGGTGAGGTTTATTTATTGCGCAACGAGCTGACATTTTTAATGATACCATTTTGGCGCAGATACAATATTTTGATCGCCTGTTATTAGAGATGGGCAGACACCTGGATGTTTGGGTTCGACGGGTTCGGCGGAACAGTTACAAAAAGTTTGGGTTCGGGAACAAAAACAGTACATGGACCCGAACCCGAATCTGTGCACCATTCACTTGAATGGGGGCCAGAAAATCCAGTGTTTACCACGCTATCATGTGCATGACAGCAGGCAAACACCACTTCTGACCAGTGGTGAAATCATCCCCCCGGTCAGAAAGCTGTGGTTCCCACGCAGTCAAAAGACAACGTGTGCGCTCAGCTGTGATCAGAGGTATAAACCTCCGGTCACTGGTGTCAGCTGATGGAACAATTGCTCCCATCATCTGACACCTGCTGCCACTAATAACAGCGAGAGCACGAGCTGCTTATGGGTGTATTCATTAGCCGACTTCTGCACTGTAAAAAAATTATTTAAAAAAAACAGCGTGAGTTTCTCTGTATTTTTGATAACCAGCCAGGCAAATTTCACAGCTGGGGCTTCAACCCTCAGCTGTTAGCTTCAACAAGGCTAGTTATCAATATTAGAGGGGTCCCCATGCTGTTTTTTTTTATTATTTAAATAAATAATTTAAGAAGCCTGGGTTCCCTCATTTTTGACAACCAGCCTTGCTGGGGGCTGGTATTCTCAGCCTGGTAAGGAGACATGAATATTGCCCCCAGCCTAAAAATAGCAGCCGGCAGCTGCCTAGAAAGCGCACATCTATTAGATGCACCAATTCTGGCACTTTGCCCGTCTCTTCCCACTTGCCCTGTAGCAGTGGCAAGTGGGGTTCATATTTGTGTGGTTGATGTCACCTTTGAATTGTCAGGTGACATCAAAACCACGGATTACTAATGTAGAGGCATCTATGAGACACCTATCCATAACTAATCCTAAGTTATATGGTAAATAAAGACACAGCAAGAATAAAGTCTTTTATTAGAAATAAAACAAAACACAGTTTTACCTTTTTATTTAAAAATAACAAACACAGTTATACTCACCAAAAGCCTATTCCACCAAAACCCTCATTCTCCTGAAAAAAAATAAAATAAAAGGCAACAATATCCCTCACCTATCCGTCGCTGAGCTGGGACAAGGATTTAAAAGTGCACCTGATGATGGTAATGCAGAATGTAAAAGGACAGATGCAGGGCAAGAGGCATATGTGCCAGTGTTTTGAACAGGGCATTGGGAAACACCTAGCACAGGGAAAGAAGCAGTGGTGTCACCCAACGGGACCAAGTCAAGAAATCCTGGCAGGTATACTGGTACAGAGCTTCAGGCTTTAAAACAGACATATGTTGACAAGGTAGAAAAAAAATCTAGAATCTGTGTACATATTTCAAAAGAGGAGTATACTATAGAGACGGGATTCCTGGAGGGCAGACATTCTAGTGGAATCCACCATAACCTTAACACATAAATATCAAAGGTGCTGGCTCTGTAGGATAACAATCTTGCACAAATACTACAAAACGCAGGATACATGCACAAACAGTATAAAGCGAACAAAACCTTGTGTAACACCCCTTTAGGGCTACCACGGTACACTGGGTGTTATGGGGGGTCTCACCTCTCCAGGGCGCAGTGCCTCCAGCCGAATCTTGATTGGAGTTCTCTCTCTGGGACTGCAGAAGGGCTATTATCTTCTGCCAGGGGCTGATTCGGTAAGCCCCTGCCACTCTCAGTACACACTCACAGGGATCAGGAGTAAAACAGTTTAACAGGTTTATTGCTATGCAGCATAAATTAGATGGATTTAAAAGAATAACATGAAATACAAATAACTGTGCTCTGTCAAGGTCATATACACATCTCACTCTAATTCTACTTCAACCCTGCAAGTATAACGTAGTAGGGTTTTTTTGTTTGTTTCTTCTAGTTTAACTCAGTCCAAACATTGGGGCCCAGTTGCCGCGGATGCAGGCGCGCAAATTAAAACAGTTGGTGCACTTAGACGAATATAACTGGCAATAGTCTGGGCTGTAATGTACTCACTGTAAATAACGCTGGTAGGACCACAAGTCTCAGAAAGTCACTCACGGCACGTCTCCAACGGTCGGATGGTTCTCTGGACACCAGCTGAGGGCGGCCGGATTCAGTCCTTTATACGGTGGGAGTGCAGGCAGAACTCTGCAAGTTCTTGATGCAACTTGCTCCAGAGGGTAAAACAACGTCGCACTCTCTCCAGCAACACGAGTATATCCGGGAGGACAGCAACCCTGCAGCATGGGGCCAGGCAAGTCCCCCGTGCTCCGTCTCTCACAACAAGATACCACGCTCTTTTCTTTCTCTGAATTCTTAGTTTCACTTTCTCCCCAGCTCCTGCCTCCAAGTCCCTCCTCCTCCAATCCAAGCTGTGTCATCTGACTCAAACAAGGATCCCTGGGAATTGTAGTCCAGGGGTCCTTGGGAATTGTAGTCCACTGCAGCTCAGAGGAAAATCTGCTAATGTCTGTAGGTCCTGGTATAACAGCAGCTGCAAAGCTCTTCTTAGGGTCTGTAAATCCCAGTATACCAGTAGCTGCCCTAACAGTTCCCAGTGCAGGTGTTACACTCTCCCCCTGGTGAGTCATTGAAAGTGTCCCATCACGACATGAGGACTCACCACCTGAAACATGAATGGGGGTTAAAGCATCCTGACTAACACCAAATTTACTTGCACGCAAACCACCTCCTGGACACATAGGAGATACTAGGAAATAAGGCCAAACAGATTTTGAATTAAAGTGTATCAGCCGGGGGACCTCAGTGGTATGTCCCATTCTATCATAGGTCAGCATCATGGGTGGCCTAGTGTCCCGTTTGGGATGAGTGTGTACTGAGGGGGCCCCCTCCTCAGCTCCCGACTCTTGTCGGTCAAGAACGGGCTCCTCCAGGTGGATCTCTTCATTTAATAAATGTCCCTCTTCTGAACTCTCCCCCAATGGTGGGCAGAGCGCCCTCGCCTCCTGACGAATGTCCTTTTTTTGTGCTTCCACTTCAGAAGTCTGGTTTTCAGGGCCCCCCCTATGGGGCATGGGTCCTCAGTCCACCTGTAGCTCCATTGACCTTCAGATCCCCATTCATCCCCAGACTCGCTGTCACTTCCTCCTGAAGCAACTCCAGGCTGGGGTGGTTGTTGACACCTACGACTTCACCTATTGCATGGAAGGTTTGTATGACCTCCTTGGGTTGGCAATGGCGGTAACAGGATGTTTATTCCCACAGGCAACAAATGGTGTCGATGATAGGTTATGACAGCTCAACTCCCATTCTTGGGCTTCACTCTGTAGGCCGGGACACCAGGCAGCTTCTCCATCAGCACATAAGGGTCAGTACACCACCGATCAGCAAGCTTATGCTTCCCCGGAAGACCTAGAAGTTGGATAAGAACTCAATCTCCAGGCAGTAAAACTTGTTCCCGAACTCTACAGTCGTAGCGAGTCTTATTGCGCTTCCCTGACCGACCAGAGGCCTGCTCTGCCAATCTGTACGCTTTTTCCAAATCTTCTTTTAGCTGGGACACATATTTTAAATAGGTCTTCCCATTAGAATTTTCAAAGGATGTCCCAAAACTAATATCCACTGGAAGCCGAGCTTTTCTTCCAAACATGAGAAAATAGTGCAAGTATCCCGTTGACTCATTTGTGGTGCAATTGTAGGCATGAACCAACTGACTCACATGCCTGCTCCATTGTCCCTTCTTCCTGGGATCCAAAGTGCCTAACATGTTCAGAAGGGTACGGTTGAACCTCTCAGGTTGAGGGTCTCCTTGGGGGTGATACGGGGTGGTTCTGGATTTCTTGATCCCACAGATAGCGCATAGCTCCTTGATTAGTCTACTTTCGAAATCTCTTCCTTGATCAGTATGGATGCGGGCAGGCAGCCCATAATGCACGAAGAACTTCTCCCATAGTGTTTTTGCTACAGTAGTTGCCCTTTGATCTTTGGTGGGGTAGGCTTGGGCATATCGGGTGAAATGGTCAGTGACCACTAACACATTACTGACATTGCTTTCATCAGGCTCGATGGAGAGGAAATCAATGCACACTAGCTCAAGTGGGCCATCACTGGTAATGTTCACAAGGGGGGCTGTTCTCAAAGGCAAGGTTTTTCTCAACACACATCGGGAGCATGATTTGCAGTAGTCTTCAATATCCACTTCCATCCGAGGCCAGTAAAATCGGTCAGCCACAAGACTCATGGTCTTTTCGATGCCAAGATGTCCATGGTCATCATGCAGGGACTTCATGACCATCCTCCGGAATCGGGTGGGTAACACCAGCTGTCGGTGGACTCCTTCCTTCTGGCGCTTTGCCTCCCGGTATAGTAGTCCATTTCTTACTACCAGAAACTCTAGCTGCCGCGTCAGCAGGACAGATTCCTCTGTTCGTAATGCATTCTTTTCGGGCCTCCAGCCCCTCTTAACCCACCATCGGACCACCCCCACTGATCGATCCTCCTGCTGCGCCTTTTGGACTTGATTACGACTCAGTTGAGGGAGAAAGTCTGGGGTTACATTTGTCACTTGGCAGTACAACAACGGGAGCGATTCACTGGATACTCCTAGGAATTCAGCACAACCCTGCATAGGGAGAGCATTAGTTTGATGTCTATGGCACAGAGTCTTCACCTCAGGGGCAGGGACCTCTATCCATCCTCCTTCTTCTTCTTCATTTAAGGGTTCCCTAGGCAGGCGAGAGAGTGTGTCTGCATCGATGTTACTGATCCCCGGTCGATATTTTAAGCTGAAATCGTACAAAGAGAGTGCGGCAAGCCACCGGTACCCCGTGGCATCCAGTTTTGCCGTGGTTCTCACGTAGGTTAATGGATTGTTGTCGGTATGAACCACAAAGGGTACCCCATAGAGGTAGTCATGCAGCGTGTCCACTACAGCCCATTTCAAGGCCAGAAACTCCAGTTTGTGGGCTGGGTAGTTGCGTTCACTGGAAGTCAATCCTCGACTAATGTAGTAGATGGGACGCAGACAGCCTTCATGGTCTTGATAAAGAATCCCTCCTAGCCCGTCAAGAGAAGCATCTACATGTAACACATATGGTTTGCTGGGGTCTGCATAGGCCAACACTGGGGTTTGGGTCAAGCATGACTTCAATTTCTCGAATGCCTCATCGCATGCCGGTGTCCATCTATCCCCAAAAAGTTCGTTAACTTTAAAGTAGACCTTCTTTCCTGACCTTGAGGAATGGGCTGTCCTCCCAGAAGGGGGATACCCCTGAGTAAGGGCAGTTAACGGCTTCGCAATCCGAGAGTACTGGGGTACAAATCTTCGGTAGTATCCGCAAAATCCTAAAAAGGACCTAAGCTCCTTCAGTTTGGTGGGTTTTGGCCAGTTTACAACAGCCTCCACTTTGGCGGGGTCGGTGGAAATTCCTTCTCTGCTGACTATGTGCCCCACATATTTCACAGTCGTCTGGCAAATCCGGCACTTATCAAGGGACAACTTCAACCCAGCCTCCTTCAACTGATCCAGCACCTTGAACAACCGCTGGTTGTGTTCTTCCAGAGTCTTCCCAAAAACAATTAGATCATCGAGATAAACCAGGACCTCACGTAAGTGCATGTCCCCCACTACTTTGTCCATACATCTCTGAAAAGTGGCCGGAGCACCTGTCAGTCCTTGAGGCAGTCTCTGAAACTCGAAGAACCCAATGGGGCAGATAAAAGCAGTCTTCTCTTGATCTTCTTTTGACATGGGTATCTGATAGTAGCCACTCCGGAGATCTAACACAGAAAACCATTGGCTCCCTTGCAAGCAATCCAAAGCTTCATCGATTCTGGGCACAGTGTACTGGTCGGGGATCGTACGCTTATTCAAGGTTCGATAATCCACACACATCCGAATAGCTCCATTTTTCTTTCGAGCTATCACAATGGGGGAAGCATAAGGGCTACTAGATTCTATGATGACTCCTGTGTCTAACATACCGCGTAGATGCTGCCTAACATCTTCGATATCTGCTGGGGCCAATCTTCAGGACCTCTCTCGAAAAGGCTTTTGATCCTTCAACCGAATGCGATGCTCCACTCCATGAGCGAGGCCCATGTCCCATTCACCTAGAGAAAAAACTGCACCTCGCATCATCAGGCCATCAATGACCAACCCCCTCTCTTCTCCTTTTAGCATGCTTCCTTCAAAACAAGGGTCAAAGCTTTCAGGCCGTAGTTCCCTCTTCTCCTCCTCCGTTCTCACATAGGCCTCCAGGCAGACTGGGTGGATGGATAGGGTCTGCGAGTAATTTTCTCCCCCAACTTCCCGACACCACTGAGCTAACGTACGGAAGATGTTGGCATTTGTTCCCACTATGACAGGTGTTTGTCTCTCATCTGCCTCGGCCTCTGGGCAGATTAGCGCTATGATGGGTATCTCTTTATCCACTCCAACAACAGTCTCTGAGAATCGTAGCGTCACGGACACGTATCCTCTGTAGGGGTAGCTGTGCTCACTCAGTCCCCACACCACGAGTCCAGACAACGGTTTCAGAGGCACTTTGGATAAATATCTCTTATACCATCCTTCAAAGATGATAGATACTTGAGACCCGCTATCCAGTAATACTGTGCAAGGTTGACCATTGATATATGCGGGGACATGTGGGGATGGTCCCACTAAACCTTCAGGCAGGGTTTTCGATGATGCACTATTAGATGGGGCGGTAGAGTAGGTCCTAGTTGCTGATGGGGGCTCAGTATGGGGTTCTACTGGCCCCCTTTCCCGTTTCCCGACTGCCTCTGAGGGTGATGGGCAAGCTGTGAAGAGTTCTTTGAGCTCCACCTCTTTGGACACTGATGAGCTATATGGCCTGGACTCCCACAGACGAAGCACCCTTCTGGTTTCCTACTCTCCACTCTACCGAGATCTTCTTTCTCTCTTCCTGAAACCAGTGTTTTCTGCTCGGCTACCTCCGCAACACTTTGAAGTCGCTGTATTGTCTTGGCCTGAGCACTTAACAGTTGTGTAATCTGCTCCCCCTGTTTCTCGATGACTTTCAACAGTTCTATGTGTCGGCAGTCGGCTTCTGGCTTCAAGGCAACAGTAGTCACCCGAGGGGATGCCTTCTCTCTTGCGGCCAAAATAACCTCCTCCTTCCGAACTTCCTTAAGCAACTCATGAAAAGATCCAGGAATCTTCTCTCTATCACAAGACCTCATCCGCTGGGCAATTGGATCATGAGTGAGAGCTCCTCTGAGTACTTGTTCCAGGCGACACTGATCAACTTCTTGAGGGCTGATGCCACCTTTAGATACTATTCTATGAACCAGCTTATCTAGTCGGTATAAATAGTCGGACATCTTCTCATCTGGCTGTTGGTAGGTGGTACGGAGTTTAAAGAGTAGATCAGTAGCATCTTCAGGGGATCCAAAAGCATCTTCTAACGCACTCATATAATCTTGATAAGTTGCCAGAGGCTTGCTCCGCCAAGCAGCCTGCACCACCTCCATAGCAGTACCCTTCAAGCTCTCTACTATTCTCTGCCTCTTTATAGCATCAGTGCACTGCCACTCTTCTAGGCACTGTAAAGTGACATCCCTCCAAGTATCATATCCTTCTTCTCCAGTAGGGGTGGGGAGGGCACCCGAGAAAATTCTTAGACGACGGTAGTTCCCTTCTGGCTGCATCTTGGCAAACTGACTGACTAACTTTTCCATAGCTGTCATAAGTACATCAGCAGGGGCCGCTGTCTTTTCAGGACGGAATATAGGTGGAGTAGAAGGTGGAGATATACTAGTCTTTCTAGGCTGAGTGGTTGATTCCTGTTGCCGGGTCTCAACTTCGGACTCAGTAGGCCAAGTGATCTGCCATTGTCGACCATACTCTGAAGACACAACTACCATAGAGGGGAAGTATTCTTTCCTCAAGATCTGCCTGGTTGAAATCAGGGCTGTGGGTAACTGTCCCCCCTTTTCCTTCCGGCGATCAACCACTTTAGGGTGGGCAAGTTCAGTGAGTCGGTTAACTATTTTCAGTATCTCTTCATCAGACGCATCACAGAGCTCACCACTCACTGCAAAGCTTTGTTTGGCGGGAACATCCATCTCTTCACACCATAAATACACTTCTTGTTCTGTTACAGTCTCCATAGTAAATACTCCTGTGTTAGTTCTAGATCTCAGCAGTGCCTCCACTGTAACACCCCTTTAGGGCCACCACGGTACACTGGGTGTTATGGGGGGTCTCACCTCTCCAGGGCGCAGTGCCTCCACCCGAATCTTGATTGGAGTTCTCTCTCTGGGACTGCAGAAAGGCTATTATCTTCTGCCAGGGGCTGATTCGGGAAGCCCCTGCCACTCTCAGTACACACTCACAGGGTTCCGGAGTAAAACAGTTTAACAGGTTTATTGCTATGCAGCATAAATTAGATGGATTTAAACGAATAACATGAAATACAAATAACTGTGCTCTGTCAAGGTCATATACACATCTCACTCTAATTCTACTTCAACCCTGCAAGTATAACGTAGTAGGGTTTTTTGTTTGTTTCTTCTAGTTTAACTCAGTCCCAACGTTGGGGCCCAGTTGCCGCGGATGCAGGCGCGCAAATTAAAACAGTTGGTGCACTTAGACGAATATAACTGGCAATAGTCTGGGCTGTAATGTACTCACTGTAAATAACGCTGGTAGGACCACAAGTCTCAGAAAGTCACTCACGGCACGTCTCCAACGGTCGGATGGTTCTCTGGACACCAGCTGGGGGCGGCCGGATTCAGTCCTTTATACAGTGGGAGTGCAGGCAGACCTCTCCAAGTTCTTGATGCAACTTGCTCCAGAGGGTAAAACAACGTCGCACTCTCTCCAGCAACACGAGTATATCCGGGAGGACAGCAACCCTGCAGCATGGGGCCAGGCAAGTCCCCCGTGCTCCGTCTCTCCCAACAAGATACCACGCTCCTTTCTTCCTCTGAATTCTTAGTTTCACTTTCTCCCCAGCTCCTGCCTCCAAGTCCCTCCTCCTCCAATCCAAGCTGTGTCATCTGACTCAAACAAGGATCCCTGGGAATTGTAGTCCAGGGGTCCTTGGGAATTGTAGTCCACTGCAGCTCAGAGGAAAATCTGCTAATGTCTGTAGGTCCTGGTATAACAGCAGCTGCAAAGCTCTTCTTAGGGTCTGTAAATCCCAGTATACCAGTAGCTGCCCTAACAGTTCCCAGTGCAGGTGTTACACTTGTAATAAAGCTAAATAGGATAGACTCCACAGGTGGTGGATACTAATAGGAGCTGGGGACTGACTGACCTTTAAAAAAATAGAAATCATGAAGGGCACAGATCCATGGAGGATAGCAGGAGTCCCGTTAGGGGCTATAAGAAAGAAAGCCGGAGGGGTAAGTGAATTGGCTAAAGAAATACGAGTCCAAAATAGCAGGAGGAAAGCAGGTAGATAAAAGTTACCTAGGCTGTGGCTGCAGCAGGTGTCTGCGGTGGTGGTGTGTGTGGGAGCAGGGGGAAGGAGGCGCCTTATGTATCTGGCGGCAGGAAGTGCCGACCAGGAGATGCGCAAGCGCACTAGCGCTATAAAAAGTGCGGGGTATGGAACGCACAGGGCCCAGGAGCATGCGCGGTAGCGCTGTGAAGTGGAATGCACGGTGTCTATGGGCTAAGTCGCGCAGGCGCCGTCAGGAGAAGCGCACTAGTGCTGTGAAGTAGAGCGCTCAATGTCTATGAGAAAAGACGCGCAGGCGCCGTCAGGAGGAGCGCTCCATTCAGAGCAATGGACGGCAGTACAGGGGAGAGGTAACTGCGCAGGCGCACAGAGAAGCTGTGTGGCTGAGGCGCAGAAAGCTCAAACAGCAGTGTAAATGCTACGGAAGGAAAAAGCCTAGTAGGGACAGCGTATGTAGAGACAAACAAAGGAGGAAGGGAAAGGCAGACTATGATGGGAATATGGAGAGGGCGGGGAGTATGTGTGGAAGGTGGGAAATAAAAGCGGTGAGACAGAGAATACTGCTAAAGAGGGGAAATGAGCAGACAAAAATGAAAGAAAATAGAGTAAAGATAAGGAAGAATGAGAAATAAAAGGAAGTATGAAGATATAAAAATAAAAAATAAAAAATAATGAGAATAAAAAATTAAGAAAGAAGAGAAGTAATGATGATTGCTAAATGAGAGAAGAATTTTGGAAAAATAATGAAACTAAAATGAACCTACGAAGCAATAACCCAAGAAAAAACGATGTCTAGAAAAAATAGAAGTTTGTGAAACTAAAGAAAAAAAATAAAATAAAAAATAAAAAAATAAAATAAAAAATAAAAAATAAAAATAAAAATAAAAAATAAAAATAAGAATAAAACTAAAAAGTAAAAATCGACCATACTCACCCTGCGGAAGAGGCAGAGAGCTAATGTGTCTGCAAAAATAAAGTAAGAGTTAGTCAAAGAGAAAAAATGGAAAAGAAACTAATCCACCACCTGTATAGGTATAGAAGTTACCAAGGTTAGTTCACAATATTAAATGATTACTTAAATGTGAAGTCCAGTTCTCTGTTGAGGCCCTTAGGGGCCAATGTTTGAAGGGTGTAAATCCAGTAGGCCTCCCTTTCTTTCAAACGTCTGATGTGGTCACCACCTCTTCGAGGCCGCTCGACCTGTTCGATTACCTGTACCCTTAGTTGCGAAACATTATGGTTCGCATTAACGAAGTGGTGGGGGACTGGTAGCCATGTCTTCTTGCAGCGTATGGTGGATTTATGACCAGCGATTCTGTCACGTAGATGTTGGGTAGTCTCACCCACATACAATAAACCACACGGGCACTTTAATAGGTAGACGACATAATTGGTGTCGCATGTGTAGAAGCCATTAATGTTAAAGTATTTGCCCGTGTGGGGGTGGGTAATCCTGTCACCCTTGATAATGTTAGAGCAGGTGGCGCAGTTGAGGCACAGAAATGTGCCTCTACTTTCTGTGCCAAGAAAGGTCTGTTTTGGGACTCTGGAAAAGCTACCCACATCGGCTCTGACTAAGTTGTCCCTGATGTTCTGTGGGCGTCGTTTGCACATGAGTGCGGGAGTCTGGAAAGCTTCAACATTAGGATAAGATTTGGCTAAAATGGGCCAATGTTTGTGGATGATGTTGTAGACTTTTGGCATAATGGGATGGTGCGTATGAATAAAAGTGCGCGTCTTTACTCATAGACATCGAGCGTTCTACTTCACAGCACTACTGCGCTTCTCCTGACGGCGCCTGCGCGACTTAGCCCATAGACACCGTGCGTTCCACTTCACTGCCCTACCGCGCATGCTCCCGGGCCCTGTGCGTTCCATACCTCGCACTTTTTATAGTGCTAGTGCGCTTGCGCATCTCCTGGTCAGCACTTCCTGCCGCCAGATACATAAGGCGCCTCCTTCCCCCTGCTCCCACACACACCACCACCGCAGACACCTGCTGCAGCCACAGCCTAGGTAACTTTTATCTACCTGCTTTCCTCCTGCTATTTTGGACTCGTATTTCTTTAGCCAATTCACTTACCCCTCTGGCTTTCTTTCTTATAGCCCCTAACGGGACTCCTGCTATCCTCCAGGGATCTGTGCCCTTCATGATTTCTACTTTTTTTAAAGGTCAGTCAGTCCCCAGCTTCTATTAGTATCCACCACCTGTGGAGTCTATCCTATTTAGCTTTATTACAAGGTTTTGTTCGCTTTATACTGTTTGTGCATGTATCCTGCGTTTTGTAGTATTTGTGCAAGATTGTTATCCTACAGAGCCAGCACCTTTGATATTTATGTGTTACGGTTATGGTGGATTCCACTAGAATGTCTGCCCTCCAGGAATCACGTCTCTATAGTATACTCCTCTTTTGAAATATGTACACAGATTCTAGATGTTTTTTTCTACCTTGTCAACATATGTCCGTTTTAAAGCCTGAAGCTCTGTACCAGTATACCTGCCAGGATTTCATTAGTTCCTGTCATGCTGTCGCCATGTCCACAGTCGGGGCGACGTCTTCGTAATTTTCAACAATATAGGGACTCTCTTTATATTTATTTTTGTTTTTGTATATATGTATATAAATCCTAGCTATTTATGTTGTTCGTGTTTTTGGTTTCATGTTTTGTGATGTTGTACATATTTTTGTTACAGTGGGGTTTGAGAAAGACCCGGCAGGTCGAAACGTTACCCTGAAAACTTTGAAACTCTCTGTAAATACTGCGGTGATATTTCTTAAATTGGTGTTCACTTACAACAATAAAAAAACCACGTTTGTTTGGCAAAGAAATTTCAAGACTTTCATTCTTGAGTGCGACTGTTGTTATCCAAGACGATAGTGTGGAGAACTCCTCCATGTTCAGTCTGCACCACCTATAGCGAGAGTGCACATCTTACCCTCTACTACCCAACGGGACCAATCATGGACTCAGACGTTTGGCCCACCATGTCGGGTGTTTAGATGACATGTACCTGATCCTGCTGGTTGTGATTAGATTCTTAGTGGTCATGTCCTTGCTGATCTTGGCATGGCACAGGTTGAAAATGGCAGTTTTGTTACTTTCCGAACTCTCATTGAAAAAGTCCCAAATTGGGTACTTTGACAGAGAAATGCACGAGTGTCGGTGCTCTGCAGAAAAGTTTCCCGCCTTGTCCTTCTGGTGACCCCACTGCCTCTTCCTGTCTGTTTCTGACTGTTTCGGTGCTGCTGATCTCTCCTCCTCAGCGCTGCTGGCCTCACTCTGCAGATTCCCAGGTTGTGGCAGTGACTTCGCCATCCACCACCTCGTCTTCCGCTAATGCACCCTGGTCCTCCTGACTTCATGAATTAACAACAAGAAGACTTAGTGGCAACTGTGTCTCATCATCATCACCCTTATTCCAAATTTGTCATTCCCCACCATCATGCTCTTGCGGCCATGGCTGCTCTAAGTTTTGGGCATTGCTAAACTGCATTTCATCCTGTCCCTCATGAAGCATGCAGGTTAAGAGGTCACAATTAGTGTTGAGCGATACCTTCCGATATCGGAAAGTATCGGTATCGGTTTGGATCGGCCGATATTCAAAAAATATCGGATATCGCCGATACCGATACCCGATCCCAATGCAAGTCAATGGGACCAAAATATCGGAATTAAAATAAACCCTTTCTTTCCTTGTAGGTTCATTCTACATGAAGGAAAACAACTAAGAATAATGTAGGATGTATGGGGGAGGTGGCGGAGACATTAAAGGCAATGAGGATTAGTCCAATCAAATAGAATAGCATGATTTTTTTTTTTTTAAAGACGTTCGGATTGAAAAAGATATTGACTATGTAAATTTTTTTTTATTTTGTCAGATATTGATGTTTCACTATTCCACGACCTTCCCCTTCTTTTTTTTCCTTTTCCCACACTTTCATCTTCATCATCATCAGCATCTTTGACATCAACTTCTTCACCTTATTCATCTTCTTCTTCATCTTCTACCTATTTTTTTTTTTTTATTACATTCTTCATATTCATTTTCTTCAACTATTATTATTCTTCCTATTCTACATATTCTTTTTATTCCACTGTTATTATTCTTCCTATTCTACTTCTTCATCATATTCTCATTTGTGACAGGCATTCCCGTAGTTGTTATCTATAAAAGTTGGAAGATTACACCTTCCGTTCTGCCAGTCACAAAAGTTACATTTGTCCGCGTTCAGTTTGGCCTGCAGCATCAGGCTTTATCCAGGGGCACCACGAGGAGGAACGGACTCACCCCCATACACTGCTTAGTCTTCTTCTGCATATAATTTAGATAATATCTTTTGCTCTGATATTAAGTGTTATGCTTAATGTTCTTCTGCTCTTTGTTCTGCAGCCTCTTGTTCTTCTGCTTCTCGGTATTCCATGTCGTCGTCTCCAGGGTCGTCGTCTTCAGTGTCGTCATCTCCGCCGTCGTCGTCTCCGCCGTCGTAGTCTCCGTCGTCGTCTCCGCCGTCGTCGTCGTCGTCATCGGGGTGGTCTTCCGGGTCGTCGTCGTCGTCGTCATCGGGGTGGTCTTCCAGGTCGTCGACTTTAGGGTCTTCAACTTGGAAATGTAGCAGAAGGTACAAGAAGGCTGAGAAAATGCCAAGAACCAGCTGATGGAACTGGAACTCGGATGGCTACCCGAAGGTTCAAGAGCCTATGGAACTACCGAGGACCAGCTGATGTTACTGGAATCCGGTTACTAAGCAGGAGGTACCCGTGCTAAAAAGCACTACCAAGGACCGCCTGACGTTGGCGGAACTCGGATACCCAGAAGGAGGCACCTAAGCCAAAGGCTCTGCCCGGAACCAGCTGACGTTACTGGAACCAGGATGGGGAGCAGAAGGTACAAGAGCAAAAGACACTGCCGAGAACCAGCTGACGGTACTGGAACCCGGATGGGTAGCCGAAGGTCCAAGAGCCAATGGAACTACCGAGGACCAGCTGACGTTACTGGAACCCGGTTACTAAGCAGGAGGTACCCGTGCCTGAAAGCACTACCAAGGACCACCTGACGTTGGTGGAACTTGGATACCCAGAAGGAGGCACCTAAGCCAAAGGCTCTGCCCGGAACCAGCTGACGTTACTGGAATCAGGATGGGGAGCAGAAGGTACAAGAGCAAAAGACACTGCCTAGAACCAGCTGACGGTGCTGGAACCAGGTGGTGGACCCGAAGGCCCACAGGAGAGGAGAGAACAGCTAGGCCGCGAGGCAGCCGCAGTTACCGAACCCCAACAGTCCTACAGGGGGAGCTGGGCCTACTGGCACTACAGAACCAGCCTTGACTACCAGTTCACGCAGCCCACATAGGAAGCTCCTAAACTGGAGGCACCCTGGAGTTGGCTAACTCGACCGCACCACGACGGGGCAAGCATAGGCGTCTCAGTGAAGTTGACACAACCCGGAAACAGCTGACGGTGCTGAAACCAGGCTTGGCACGAGGGAGTACCTGTGACAAGAACACTGCCGAGAACCAGCTGGCGGTGCTGGAACCCGGATGCGTTGCCCCAGTGTGCAAGAGCCAATGGCACGACCGAGGACCAGCTGACGGTGCTGGAACCCGGTTACTAAGCTGTAGGTGCCCGCGCTTAAAAGCACTACCAAGGACCGCCTGGCGTTGGCGGAACTCGGATACCCAGGAGGAGGCACCTAAGCCAAAGGCTCGGCCCGGAACCAGCTGACGGTGCTGGAACCAGGTGGTGGACCCCAAGGCCCACAGGAGAGGAGAGAACAGCTAGGCCGCGAGGCAGCCGCAGTTACCGAACCCCAACAGTCCTACAGGGGGAGCTGGGCCTACTGGCACTACAGAACCAGCCTTGACTACCAGTTCACGCAGCCCACATAGGAAGCTCCTAAACTGGAGGCACCCTGGAGTTGGCTAACTCGACCGCACCACGACGGGGCAAGCATAGGGGTCTCAGTGAAGTTGACACAACCCGGAAACAGCTGACGGTGCTGAAACCAGGCTTGGCACGAGGGAGTACCTGTGACAAGAACACTGCCGAGAACCAGCTGGCGGTGCTGGAACCCGGATGCGTTGCCCCAGTGTGCAAGAGCCAATGGCACGACCGAGGACCAGCTGACGGTGCTGGAACCCGGTTACTAAGCTGTAGGTGCCCGCGCTTAAAAGCACTATCAAGGACCGCCTGGCGTTGGCGGAACTCGGATACCCAGGAGGAGGCACCTAAGCCAAAGGCTCGGCCCGGAACCAGCTGACGGTGCTGGAACCAGGTGGTGGACCCCAAGGCCCACAGGAGAGGAGAGAACAGCTAGGCCGCGAGGCAGCCGCAGTTACCGAACCCCAACAGTCCTACAGGGGGAGCTGGGCCTACTGGCACTACAGAACCAGCCTTGACTACCAGTTCACGCAGCCCACATAGGAAGCTCCTAAACTGGAGGCACCCTGGAGTTGGCTAACTCGACCGCACCACGACGGGGCAAGCATAGGCGTCTCAGTGAAGTTGACACAACCCGGAAACAGCTGACGGTGCTGAAACCAGGCTTGGCACGAGGGAGTACCTGTGACAAGAACACTGCCGAGAACCAGCTGGCGGTGCTGGAACCCGGATGCGTTGCCCCAGTGTGCAAGAGCCAATGGCACGACCGAGGACCAGCTGACGGTGCTGGAACCCGGTTACTAAGCTGTAGGTGCCCGCGCTTAAAAGCACTACCAAGGACCGCCTGGCGTTGGCGGAACTCGGATACCCAGGAGGAGGCACCTAAGCCAAAGGCTCGGCCCGGAACCAGCTGACGGTGCTGGAACCAGGTGGTGGACCCCAAGGCCCACAGGAGAGGAGAGAACAGCTAGGCCGCGAGGCAGCCGCAGTTACCGAACCCCAACAGTCCTACAGGGGGAGCTGGGCCTACTGGCACTACAGAACCAGCCTTGACTACCAGTTCACGCAGCCCACATAGGAAGCTCCTAAACTGGAGGCACCCTGGAGTTGGCTAACTCGACCGCACCACGACGGGGCAAGCATAGGCGTCTCAGTGAAGTTGACACAACCCGGAAACAGCTGACGGTGCTGAAACCAGGCTTGGCACGAGGGAGTACCTGTGACAAGAACACTGCCGAGAACCAGCTGGCGGTGCTGGAACCCGGATGCGTTGCCCCAGTGTGCAAGAGCCAATGGCACGACCGAGGACCAGCTGACGGTGCTGGAACCCGGTTACTAAGCTGTAGGTGCCCGCGCTTAAAAGCACTACCAAGGACCGCCTGGCGTTGGCGGAACTCGGATACCCAGGAGGAGGCACCTAAGCCAAAGGCTCGGCCCGGAACCAGCTGACGGTGCTGGAACCAGGTGGTGACCCGAAGGTCCACAGGAGAGGAGAGAACAGCTAGGCCGCGAGGCAGCCGCAGTTACCGAACCCCAACAGTCCTACAGGGGGAGCTGGGCCTACTGGCACTACAGAACCAGCCTTGACTACCAGTTCACGCAGCCCACATAGGAAGCTCCTAAACTGGAGGCACCCTGGAGTTGGCTAACTCGACCGCACCACGACGGGGCAAGCATAGGCGTCTCAGTGAAGTTGACACAACCCGGAAACAGCTGACGGTGCTGAAACCAGGCTTGGCACGAGGGAGTACCTGTGACAAGAACACTGCCGAGAACCAGCTGGCGGTGCTGGAACCCGGATGCGTTGCCCCAGTGTGCAAGAGCCAATGGCACGACCGAGGACCAGCTGACGGTGCTGGAACCCGGTTACTAAGCTGTAGGTGCCCGCGCTTAAAAGCACTACCAAGGACCGCCTGGCGTTGGCGGAACTCGGATACCCAGGAGGAGGCACCTAAGCCAAAGGCTCGGCCCGGAACCAGCTGACGGTGCTGGAACCAGGTGGTGGACCCCAAGGCCCACAGGAGAGGAGAGAACAGCTAGGCCGCGAGGCAGCCGCAGTTACCGAACCCCAACAGTCCTACAGGGGGAGCTGGGCCTACTGGCACTACAGAACCAGCCTTGACTACCAGTTCACGCAGCACACATAGGAAGCTCCTAAACTGGAGGCACCCTGGAGTTGGCTAACCCGACCGCAACACGACGGGGCAAGCATAGGCGTCTCAGTGAAGTTGACACAACCCGGAAACAGCTGACGGTGCTGAAACCAGGCTTGGCACGAGGGAGTACCTGTGACAAGAACACTGCCGAGAACCAGCTGGCGGTGCTGGAACCCAGATGCGTTGCCTTGCCTATTAAAGATTGTCTTCCTAGAGCCCCAACTAGCGGTGTTGGAGCAAAGGGTAAGCAGGGGGAGATGAGTGTAGGCCGAAGCCTGCACTGGAGGCAGCTTTGTGTCTGCGTTGCGTTTGCAGGACACTTTGCCGGCTACACACTGGGGGAACAGCTGGCGTTGCTGAACCCCACTAACACAATGGCGTGTGTTTTTCTCTGTGCAGCTAGCACTTGCGGGCAAAAACTAGCGATGTTAGAGCCCATGTTGAAGCAGGAGGAGGAGGAGAGGAGCAGAGTGTAGGCCGAAGCCTAGTTGAACCAATTTCAAAGGAAACCTTTAACCCCCCCCTCAGGTGTTACAAAGTACAAGAGACACACCTTGTGCAGTATTAATGCTGCACAAGTGAAAGGTTGCTCTATTAATTTGTCTACTTGCACACGCTGAATGAAAGACATACACAATTTACCCCATTCTACAGTCAAACTGTAGTGGATGCGTGACTTGGTTTTTTGATGAGACGCAGCACAGGTGTCCAAAATAACGCCTTGGTGATTGGCGCAGCTTCCTGAGCGTTGTTATTTGCTGTACAGGAGTCTGCGCTCTTGTGTTATCCCTTGGCAATGCCCTGTTAGCGCTGCCCATCTTATGACATCATTTCATGTTGGCCGGTGCGGTTAACGATGGCCATAAATCCCAGACCCACAGTGTCTTTTCATAAAGCCACACTGCGGTGCTGGGATTCGTGGCCTTGAGCAGTAAATATTTTGGCCGCTCACACACGTCCTTACACCTGCTTCAGACTGGGCGGCCTCTGCTGATCCCTTCTCGCATGCCGCGGCCATGAGGCTGCACAGTCTGAAGAAGGCGGAAGGAGATGAGTTAAGACAGGCGAAGATATGCACTGCTCGTGCCCATCAATCACACCCTCGCAGTCAAAATAATTAAGACAACGAGGAGCATTTTATTCAGGCAGGGCGGACGAACAGGCGCAAGTAGCCAACCAATGATGTCAGAAGACGGGAAGCGCTACCAAGGGGGGTGCTGCGTATCATTAGAAAGGAAAGTCACACCTCAGGGACAGTGGAATGGTCTCAAAGAGACACATTTTGTACGTGTTGAGTTCCACGTGGGCAAGGAGAAAACATCAGCCACCTTGTACAAATGCAGCAGTACTGCTGTACAAGGTGGCTGTTATACATAGAAACACCTGGGGGTGGGGGCCAGGCTCCCTTCAATTTCAGTTCATGTGCCTGCGTGGCGTTTGCAGGTCACGTTGCAAGCTGCACAGCAGGGGAACAGCTGGCGGTGCTGAACCCCACTAACACATTGGCTGGTGTTTTTCTCTGTGCAGCTAGCATTTCCGGGCAAAAACTAGCGGTGTTTGAACCCAGGGTCAGCAGGAGGAGGAGGAGAGGAGCAAAGTGTAGGCCGAAGCCTGCACTGGTGGCAGCTTTTGGTCGGTTGTGCCAGCGTGGCTTGTGCTGGACACGATGCCGGCTACACAGCGGGGGAACAGCTGGCGGTGCTGATCCCCACTAACACATTGGCTGGTGTTTTTCTCTGTGCAGCTAGCATTTCCGGGCAAAAACTAGCGGTGTTTGAGCCCAGGGTCAGCAGGAGGAGGAGGAGAGGAGCAAAGTGTAGGCCGAAGCCTGCACTGGTGGCAGCTTTTGGTCGGTTGTGCCAGCGTGGCTTGTGCTGGACACGATGCCGGCTACACAGCGGGGGAACAGCTGGCGTTGCTGAACCCCACTAACACATTGGCTGGTGTTTTTCTCTGTGCAGCTAGCATTTCCGGGCAAAAACTAGCATTGTTAGAGCCCAGGGTCAGCAGGAGGAGGAGAGGAGCAGAGTGTAGGCCGAAGCCTAGTTAAACCAATTTCAAAGGTTACCTTTAACCCCCCCTCAGGTGTTACAAAGTACAAGAGCCACTCCTTCTGCAGCATTAATGCTGCACAAGTAAAAAATTGCTCTATTAATTTGTCTACTTGCACAAGCTGAATGCAACACGTAGACTATTTAGCCCATTATACTGTTAATCAGTAGTGGAGGCGTGACTTGTCTTTTTAAAGAAAAGCAGCACAGGTGTCGAAAACAACACCTTTTTGCATGGGCGCAGCTTCCTGAGCGTTGTTAGTTGCTGTACAGGAGTCTGCGCTCTTGTGATCCTTTGGCCATGCGCTGTGAGCGCTTCCTGTCTTATGACCTCATTTCATGTTGGCCGTTGCGGTTAGCGATGGACATGAATCCCAGACCCACAGTGTGTTTTTAAAAAATCACACTGCGGTGCTGGGATTCGTGCCCTGGTGCAGTAAATATGTTTGCCGCTCACACATGTCCTTACACCTGCTTCAGACTGGGCGGCCTCATCTGATCCCTTATCGCCTGCCGCGGCCATGAGGACACCCAGTCTGAAGAAGGCGGAAGGAGATGAGTGAACACAGGCAAACATATGCACTGCACATGCCCATCAATCACACCCTCGCTGTCCAAAAAAATAAGACACCGAGGGGCGTTGTTTCGAGCAGGGGAGATGCACAGGCGCAGCCAGCTAACCAATGATGTCAAAAGACGGGCAGCGCTAACAAGGGTGGTGCTGCGTGTCATTACAAAGGAAAGTCACACCTCAGGGACATTGTAATGGTCTCTAATGAGACACATTTTGTACGTGTTGAGTTCCACGTGGGCAAGGAGAAAAAGTCAGCCACCTTGTACAAATGCAGCAGTACTGCTGTACAAGGTGGCTGTTATACATAGAAACACCTGTGGGTGGGGGGCAGGCTCCCTTCAATTTCAGTTCATGTGCCTGCGTGGCGTTTGCAGGTCACGTTGCAAGCTACACAGCAGGGGAACAGCTGGCGTTGCTGAACCCCACTGACACATTGACTGGTGTTTTTCTCTGTGCAGATTGCATGTCCGGGCAAAAACTAGCGGTGTTAGAGCCCAGGGTCAGCAGGAGAAGGAGGAGAGGAGCAAAGTGTAGGCCGAAGCCTGCACTGGTGGCAGCTTTTGGTCGGTTGTGCCAGCGTGGCTTGTGCTGGACACGATGCCGGCTACACAGCGGGGGAACAGCTGGCGTTGCTGAACCCCACTAACACATTGGCTGGTGTTTTTCTCTGTGCAGCTAGCATGTCCGGGCAGAAACTGGCGTTGTTTGAGCCCATGGTCAGCAGGAGGAGGAGAGGAGCAAAGTGTAGGCCGAAGCCTGCACTGGTGGCAGCTTTTGGTCAGTTGTGCCAGCGTGGCTTGTGCTGGACACGATGCCGGCTACACAGCGGGGGAACAGCTGGCGGTGCTTAACCCCACTAACACATTGGCTGGTGTTTTTCTCTGTGCAGCTAGCATTTCCGGGCAAAAACTAGCGGTGTTTGAGCCCAGGGTCAGCAGGAGGAGGAGGAGAGGAGCAAAGTGTAGGCCGAAGCCTGCACTGGTGGCAGCTTTTGGTCGGTTGTGCCAGCGTGGCTTGTGCTGGACACGATGCCGGCTACACAGCGGGGGAACAGCTGGCGGTGCTGAACCCCACTAACACATTGGCTGGTGTTTTTCTCTGTGCAGCTAGCATTTCCGGGCAAAAACTAGCGGTGTTTGAGCCCAGGGTCAGCAGGAGGAGTAGAGGAGCAGAGTGTAGGCCGAAGCCTAGTTGAACCAATTTCAAAGGTTACCTTTAATGATGCACAAGTCAAAGGTTGCTCTATTTAATTTTGCTCCTTGCACACGCTGAATTAAACACGTACACTATTTAGCCCATTATACTGTCAAACAGTAGTGGAGGCGTGACTACTAGTCTTTTTAAGGTGACGCAGCACAGGTGTACAAATTTACACCTAGGTGCTGTGCGCAGATTCCTTACCGTTGTTATTTGCAGTACAGGAAACTGCGCTCTTGTGTTATCCCTTGGCAATACCCTGTTAGTGCAGGCCGTCTCATGACCTCATTTCATGTTGGCCGGTGCGGTTAACGATGGCCATAAATCCCAGACCCACAGTGGCTTTTCCTAAAGTCACACTGCGGTGCTGGGATTCGTGGCCTTGTGCAGTAAATATGTTCGCCGCTCACACATGTCCTTACACCTGCTTCAGACTGGGCGGCCTCAGCTGATCCCTTATCGCATGCCGCGGCCATGAGGCCGCACAGTCAGAAGAAGGCGGAAGGAGGGGAGTGAAGACAGGGGAACATATGCACTGCTCGTGCCCATCAATCACACCCTCGCAGTCAAAATATATGAGACAACGGGGGGCGTTGTGTCGGGCATGGGGGACGCACAGGCACAGCCAGCCAACCAATGATGTCAGGAGACGGGCAGCGCTAACAATGGGGGTGCTGAGTGTCATTAAAAAGGAAAGTCACACCTCAGGGACATTGTAATGGTCTGTAATGAGACACATTTTGTACTTGTTGAGTTCCACGTGTGCAAGGAGAAAAAGTCAGCCACCTTGTACAAATGTAGCAGTACTGCTGTACATGGTGGCTGTTATACATAGAAACACCTGGGGGGGTGGGGGGCAGGCTCCCTTCAATTTCAGTTCATGTGCCTGCGTGGCGTTTGCAGGACACGTTGCCAGCTACACAGCAGGGGAACAGCTGGCGGTGCTGAACCCCACTAACACATTGGCTGGTGTTTTTCTCTGTGCAGCTAGCATGTCCGGGCAGAAACTGGCGTTGTTTGAGCCCAGGGTCAGCAGGAGGAGGAGAGGAGCAAAGTGTAGGCCGAAGCCTGCACTGGTGGCAGCTTTTGGTCAGTTGTGCCAGCGTGGCTTGTGCTGGACACGATGCCGACTACACAGCAGAGGAACAGCTGGCGGTGCTGAACCCCACTAACACATTGGCTGGTGTTTTTCTCTGTGCAGCTAGTATGTCCGGGCAGAAACTGGCGTTGTTTGAGCCCAGGGTCAGCAGGAGGAGGAGAGGAGCAAAGTGTAGGCCGAAGCCTGCACTGGTGGCAGCTTTTGTTCTGTTGTGCCAGCGTGGCTTGTGCTGGACACGTTGCCGACTACACAGCAGGGGAACAGCTGGCGTTGCTGAACCCCACTAACACATTGGCTGGTGTTTTTCTCTGTGCAGCTAGCAGTTCCGGGCAAAAACTAGCGGTGTTTGAGCCCAGGGTCAGCAGGAGGAGTAGAGGAGCAGAGTGTAGGCCGAAGCCTAGTTGAACCAATTTCAAAGGTTACCTTTAACCCCCCCCCTCAGGTGTTGCAAGGTACAAGAGCCACACCTTGAACAGCATTAATGATGCACAAGTCAAAGGTTGCTCTATTTAATTTTGCTCCTTGCACATGCTGAATTAAACACGTACACTATTTAGCCCATTATACTGTCAAACAGTAGTGGAGGCGTGACTACTAGTCTTTTTAAGGAGACGCAGCACAGGTGTACAAATTTACACCTAGGTGCTGTGCGCAGATTCCTTACCGTTGTTATTTGCAGTACAGGAAACTGCGCTCTTGTGTTATCCCTTGGCAATACCCTGTTAGTGCAGGCCGTCTCATGACCTCATTTCATGTTGGCCGGTGCGGTTAACGATGGCCATAAATCCCAGACCCACAGTGGCTTTTCCTAAAGTCACACTGCGGTGCTGGGATTCGTGGCCTTGTGCAGTAAATATGTTCGCCGCTCACACATGTCCTTACACCTGCTTCAGACTGGGCGGCCTCAGCTGATCCCTTATCGCATGCCGCGGCCATGAGGCCGCACAGTCAGAAGAAGGCGGAAGGAGGGGAGTGAAGACAGGGGAACATATGCACTGCTCGTGCCCATCAATCACACCCTCGCAGTCAAAATATATGAGACAACGGGGGGCGTTGTGTCGGGCAGGGGGGACGCACAGGCACAGCCAGCCAACCAATGATGTCAGGAGACGGGCAGCGCTAACAATGGGGGTGCTGCGTGTCATTAAAAAGGAAAGTCACACCTCAGGGACATTGTAATGGTCTGTAATGAGACACATTTTGTACTTGTTGAGTTCCACGTGTGCAAGGAGAAAAAGTCAGCCACCTTGTACAAATGCAGCAGTACTGCTGTACAAGGTGGCTGTTATACATAGAAACACCTCGGGGGGTGGGGGGCAGGCTCCCTTCAATTTCAGTTCATGTTCCTGCGTGGCGTTTGCAGGACACGTTGCCAGCTACACAGCAGGGGAACAGCTGGCGGTGCTGAACCCCACTAACACATTGGCTGGTGTTTTTCTCTGTGCAGCTAGCATGTCCGGGCAGAAACTGGCGTTGTTTGAGCCCAGGGTCAGCAGGAGGAGGAGAGGAGCAAAGTGTAGGCCGAAGCCTGCACTGGTGGCAGCTTTTGGTCAGTTGTGCCAGCGTGGCTTGTGCTGGACACGATGCCGACTACACAGCAGAGGAACAGCTGGCGGTGCTGAACCCCACTAACACATTGGCTGGTGTTTTTCTCTGTGCAGCTAGCATGTCCGGGCAGAAACTAGCGTTGTTTGAGCCCAGGGTCAGCAGGAGGAGGAGAGGAGCAAAGTGTAGGCCGAAGCCTGCACTGGTGGCAGCTTTTGTTCTGTTGTGCCAGCGTGGCTTGTGCTGGACACGTTGCCGACTACACAGCAGGGGAACAGCTGGCGTTGCTGAACCCCACTAACACATTGGCTGGTGTTTTTCTCTGTGCAGCTAGCAGTTCCGGGCAAAAACTAGCGGTGTTTGAGCCCAGGGTCAGCAGGAGGAGTAGAGGAGCAGAGTGTAGGCCGAAGCCTAGTTGAACCAATTTCAAAGGTTACCTTTAACCCCCCTCAGGTGTTGCAAGGTACAAGAGCCACACCTTGTGCAGCATTAATGCTGCACAAGTAAAAGGTTGCTCTATTTGTTTTGCTCCTTGCACACGCTGACTAAAACACGTACACTATTTAGCCCATTATACTGTCAAACAGTTGTGGAGGCGTGACTTGTCTTTTTAACGAGACGCAGCACAGGTGTCAAAATTTGCACCTAGGTACTGGGCGCAGATTCCTGAGCGTTGTTATTTGCTGTACAGGAGTCTGCGCTATTGTGATCCCTTGGCCATGCGCTGTGAGCGCTTCCTGTCTTCTGACCTCATTTCATGTCGGCCGTTGCGGTTAGCGATGGACATGAATCCCAGACCCACAGTGTGTTTTCAAAAAATCACACTGCGTGGCTGGGATTCGTGGCCTTGTGCAGTAAATAGGTTTGCCGCTTACACATGTCCTTACACCTGCTCCAGACTGGGCGGCCTCAGCTGATCCCTTATCCCCTACCACGGCCAGGAGGCCGCACAGTCTGAAGAAGGCGGAAGGAGATGAGTTAAGACAGGCGAACATATGCACTGCTCGTGCCCATAAACCACACCCTCGCTGACAAAATAAATATGACAACGAGGGGCGTTGTTTCTAGCAGGGCGGATGCACAGGCGCAGCCAGCTAACCATGATGACAAAAGACGGGAAACGCTACCAAGGGGGGTGCTGCGTATCATTACAAAGGAAAGTCACACCTCAGGGACAGTGGAATGGTCTCAATGAGACACATTTTGTACGTGTTGAGTTCCACGTGGGCAAGGAGAAAAAGTCAGCCACCTTGTACAAATGCAGCAGTACTGCTGTACTAGGTGGCTGTTATACATAGAAACACCTGGGGGGGGGTGGGGCCAGGTTCCCTTTAATTTCAGTTCCTGTGCCTGCATGGCGTTTGCAGGTCACGTTGCCGGCTACACAGCAGGGGAACAGCTGGCGTTGCTGAACCCCACTAACACATTGGCTGGTGTTTTTCTCTGTGCAGCTAGCACTTCCGGGCAAAAACTAGCGGTGTTTGAGCCCAGGGTCAGCAGGAGGAGGAGAGGAGCAGAGTGTAGGCCGAAGCCTGCACTGGTGGCAGCTTTTGTTCTGTTGTGCCAGCGTGGCTTGTGCTGGACACGTTGCCGACTACACAGCAGGGGAACAGCTGGCGGTGCTGAACCCCACTGATACATCACCTAGTGTTTTTTCTGTGTAGACACACTTCCAGGTGGCAACTGACAGTGTTGAAACCCAGGGAATCAAAGAGGAGCAGAGTGTAGGCCGAAACCTGCAGTGGAGCAAGTTGAAAGGGAACCTTTAACCTCCCCCCCCCAGGCATTTGTTGCTGAAAGAGCCATCTTGTACAGCAGTAATACTGCACATGGAAAACGGTGGCTCCGAAAATTATGCTCCTTGCAAACGCTGAAGTACACACTCATATAATGTGTCCCCTCACACCGTCAAACCATCCCGGAAGTGGGACTTTCCTTTGTAATGTGACACAGCACAGCCGTCATTCCAACCCCCTTGGTGCCGGGCGCCACCTCCTCAACGTTGTTTGGTTCTGTCACGGAGCCCGCGCTGTAATGTTATCCCTTGGCCATGCACAGTTAGCGGTGCCCGTCTTCTGACATCATGTAGGTGTCAGGCTGGCAGTGCCTGTGCGTCCAAGCTGCCCGAGATCCAACCTTGCAGTGTCATCTAATGTAGTCCCACTGCGGGCCAGGGATCCATGGGCATGCGCAGTGCATATCATCGCCTCTCACTCACCTCCTTCCTGCTTCTTCAGACTGTGCGGCGTCACGGCCGTGGCATGCTATTAGGGATCAGCTGACGCCGCCTAGTCTGAAGAAGCGTGAAGAAGGGGAGTGAGAGGCTAGTATATGCACTGCGCATGGCCATGGATACCAGGCCCACTGTGGGATCACATTAGACGACACTGCGAGGTGTGATTTCGGGCAGCGTGGACGCACAGGCGCAGCCAGGACGACAACAAATGATGTCAGAGGACGGGCAGCGCAAACTGTGCATGGCCAAGGGATAACATAACAGCGCAGGGTCCATGACGGAATCAAACAACGCTAAGGAGGCAGCGCACGGTGCCAAGGGGGTAGCAATGACGGCTGTGCTGCGTCACATTACAAAGGAAAGTCCCACCTCCGGGACGGTTGGACGGTGTGAGGGGACACATTACATGAGTGTGTAGTTCAGCGTTTGCAAGGAGCATAATTTCAAGAGCGACCTTTCCCTTGTGCAGTATTAGTGCTGCACATGGTGGCTCTTTCAGTAACAAACGCCTAGGGGGGGGGGGGGGGACAGGTCCCCTTACATTTTAGTTGTGCCAGCGTGGCGGTCGCATGACACATTGCCGGATACACAGCTGGGGATCAGCTGACGTTACTGAACCCCAATAACAGAGGAGCGACTGTTGACTGTGCACACAGCACTTCCAGGCACCAACTGGCGGTGTTAGAGCCCAGGGACAGCAGGAGGAGCAGATTGGAGGTATTGCCGCACACACAGCTGGGGATCAGCTGACGTTACTGAACCCCAATAACAGAGGAGCGACTGTTGACTGTGCACACAGCACTTCCAGGCACCAACTGGCGGTGTTAGAGCCCAGGGACAGCAGGAGGAGCAGAGGAACAGAGTGTAGGCCGAAGCCTGATTGGAGCAAGTTGAAAGGAAACCTTTAACCCCCCCCCCCAAGACGTTTGTAGCTGAAAGAGCCATGTTGTGCAGCACTAAGGATGCAAAAGGAAAAGGTTGCTCTTTTAATTATGCTCCTTGCAAACACCGAAGTAAACACTAAAAATGTGTCCCTTTATACCGTTAAACCGTTCCGGAGGTGCGAATTTCCTTCGTAATGGGACACAGCACAGCTGTCATTCCTATCCCCTTGATGCCGTGCGCTGCCTCCTCAGCGTTGTTTTAAGCTGTCACGGAGCCTGCGCTGTTCTGTTAGCCCTTGGCCATGCCCAATTAGCGCTGCCTGTCTTCTGACATAATTTGGTGTCAGGCTGTCAGTGCCTGTGCGTCCACGCTGCTCCAGATCCCACCTCGCAGTCTCATCTAACGTAATCCCACTGCGGGCCTTGGAACCATGGGCATGCACAGTGCATAACCTCGACTCTCACTCCCCTCCTTCCCTCTTCTTCAGACTGTGCGGTGTCACGGCCGTGGCATGCTAGGGATCAGCTGACGGCGCACAGTCTAAAGAAGGCGGAGGGAAATGAGAGCCCGAGGGGAAGATATGCACTGCGCATGCCCATGGATCCCAGGCCCGCAGTGTGACTCAATCAGAAGACACTGCGAGGCGGGATCTCGGGCACCGCGGCCGCACAGGCGCAGCCAGCCTGACACCAAATTATGTCAGAAGACAGGCAACGCAAATAGGGCATGCCCAAGGGATAACAGAACAGCGCAGGCTCCGTGACAGCTTAAAACAACGCTGAGGAGGCAGCGCATGGCACCAAGGGGGTAGGAATGACGGCTGTGCTGCGTCACATTACGAAGGAAAGTCCCAGCTCCGGGACGGTATAACGGTATCAGTGAACACATTTTATAAGTGTTAAGTTCTGCGTGTGCAAAGAGCTAAAAAAAAAGAGCTACCTTTTCCTTGTGCAGCATTACTGCTGCACAAGATGGCTCTTTCAGTAACAAACGACGGGGGGGGGGGACAGGTTCCCTTACATTTAGGTTGTTGTGCCAGCGTGGCGGTCGCAGGACACATTGCCGGCTACACAGCTGGGGATCAGCTGACGTTACTGAAACCCAATAACACTGGGTCGTATGTTTTTACTGTGCAGCCTGCACTTCTGAGCCGCAACTGGCGGTGTTGGAGCCCAGGAATAGCAGTTCAGGTGGTAGAAAGATGAACACAGCAGGAGACCTGGATGACACCCAATTACTTAATCAGGCAGAGGAGTGGCAAATTCCTGCGAGATCCAGGCCTGGTTCATTTTCAGGAAAGTAAGCCGGTCAACGTTATCGGAGGATAGTCGCATGCGACGGTCTGTTAGTACACCACCTGCGGCACTAAAGACACGTTCCGATAAGACACTAGCCGCAGGGCAAGCCAGCACCTCCAATGCATACTGGCTTAGCTCTGGCCATGTATCCAGCTTAGAGACCCAAAACTTGAACGGGGAAGAGCCGTCTGGGAGTACAGTAAGAGGGCAAGCCATGTAGTCTGTCACCATCTGACGGAACCGTTGCCTCCTGCTGACTGGAGCCGCCGGTGATGGTGTAGACATTTGGGGCGGGCACACAAAAGTGTGCCAGAGTTGTGCCATACTGGGCTTGCCTTGGGCAGAGGCACTGCTTCTGCTCCCTCTTTGGGCAGAGCCTCCCCCACTGCCTCGACGCACTGAGCTGCTTTGTAAAGCACTAGCAGCACTCCTCTCAGTTGGACAGGAGAAGATGATGGAATTCACCAGTGTGT
Organism: Ranitomeya imitator; assembly: GCF_032444005.1. Taxonomy (NCBI): domain Eukaryota; kingdom Metazoa; phylum Chordata; class Amphibia; order Anura; family Dendrobatidae; genus Ranitomeya; species Ranitomeya imitator. The sequence goes on from NW_027193779.1 coordinate 402,277, forward strand.
CGTGGTACTCCCGCAATTTACGCTCCCGGGTCAACGCAGGGATGAGGTTTTGGACGTTGTCCCGGTAGCGAGGATCGAGGAGGGTGAACACCCAATAATTAGGCATGTTGAGAATGTGGTCGATGCGGCGGTCGTTTCTCAGGCACTGCAGCATGAAATCCACCATGTGCTGCAGAGTGCCAACTGGCCCAGAAACGCTGTCCCCTGCTTGAGACATGATCTCTGCCCGCTCGTCATCACCCCACCCTCGCTGTACACACTGACCACTGGACAATTGTGTCGCTCCCTCCTCTGGACGGAGCTCTTCCTCCTCCATTGACTCCTCCTCATCCTCCTCACAAATTGGCCCCTGCGTACCCCTTTGTGAGGAACCACGTGGCGCTGACTCTCCAGAAGCTGATGGAAAAGGTGACTCCTCATCCTCCACCTCTTCCACCACATCATCCCTTAACCCTTGCAAAGTTTGCTGAAGCAGGCAGATAAGGGGGACAGTCATGCTGACTAGTGCATCATCTGCACTTGCCATCCGCGTGGAATAATCAAAAGGACGCAAAACCTGGCAGACGTCCTTCATAGTGGCCCACTCTGTGGTTGTGAAGTCTGATCGGCGCTGACTGCGACTTCTTTGCGCCTGATGCAGCTGGTACTCCATAACTGCTTGCTGCTGCTCACACAACCGCTCCAACATATGTAACGTGGAATTCCACCGAGTAGGTAGGTCACATATGATGCGGTGTTCCGGAAGGCGGAATCGGCGCTGCAGAGCAGCAATGCGGGATCTGGCCAAGCTGGAACGCCGCAAGTGAGCACACTCTAGGCGGACCTTGTGCAGCAGGGCATCAAGATCCGGATAGTCCCTCAGAAAACTCTGCACAACCAAATTGAGCACATGTGCCAGACATGGGATGTGAGTGAGGTTGCCAAGGGCCAAAGCTGCCACAAGATTTCGGCCATTGTCACACACTACCATGCCTGGCTGGAGATTCGCTGGCAGTAACCACACATCGCTCTCCTGCTTTATGGCATTCCAGAGCTCCTGCGCTGTGTGGCTTCGATGCCCCAATGAAACTAGTTTCAAGATGGCCTGCTGACGTTTGGCCACGGCTGTGCTCATGTCGGTCATAGGTAAACGTTCACGGGTCCATGTGGGGGTGGACTGTGACGGATCCTGCAGAGAGGAATCAGAGGAACTGGTGTAAGAGGAGGAGTCGATGCGTACAGACTGGATTCCTGCAATCCTTGGAGTGGGCAGGACACGTCCTGCGCCACTCGCACGATCTGTACCTGGCTCAACAACATTAACCCAATGGGCAGTGAGGGAAACATATCGCCCCTGTCCATGCTGACTGGTCCACGCATCGGTGGTGAGGTGGACCTTGCTACTGACGGCGTTCAGTAGCGCATGTTTTATGTTTGCCTCAACATGCCTGTGCAGGGCAGGGACAGCCTGCCTGCTGAAGTAAAAGCGGCTGGGCACCTTGTACTGTGGGACTGCCAATGCCATCAAGTCACGGAAGCTGTCAGTCTCCACCAGCCTGAACGAGAGCATTTCCAGGGACAACAGTTTGGCAATGCCTGCATTCAGAGCCTGTGCTCGGGGGTGGTTGGCCGAGAATGCCCGCCTTTTCTCCCATGCCTGTACTACCGATGGCTGTAGAGTAGACTGGGAGTGTGAGGATGACTGGGAAGGTGGTGCTGTGGGTGGAATTACACAAGGTCTCTGGGAGGAAGCCAAACCAGCTGTGCGTGAGCTGGAGGAAGAGGCAACACGAGCTGAAGAGGTGGTAGCTGCCGCTGTTGGTTGGCCTACATCTTCAGTGTGTTTCTGTAACTCCACAGCGTGCCTGGTCCGCACATGTTTCCACATATTTGTGGTATTGAGGTTGCTGACATTTTTCCCTCTTTTTACTTTATGATGACACAGCTTGCATTTGACAAAACAAATGTCATCTGCAACTGTGTCAAAAAAGGACCAGGCACTGCAAGTCTTGGGAGCGCCCTTTTTGGCTTTGGAAAGAGACAGGCTCCTAACGGGTGCCAAAGTGGAGGCTACAGGCTCCGCAGTCTTCCCCCTCCCTCTCCCTCTTTGGCCCGTAAGAGGAAGCTCTTCCTCTGAGCTGCTCCCACCACCTTCCTGTTCCTCACGCCACGATGGGTCAAGGACCTCATCATCTCCACTACCCTCTGCCACCAACTGCTCCTCCTGGGTAGTCTCAGCAGCACAGTACGCACGAGAAAGCGGCACCTGAGTTTCATCATCAGATGCGTACTGCGCTGTGGTCACCGGAGGCACTGGCCCACCTGCCTCTTCAGAGTCAGAGAGAAAAAGGTGTTGGGCATCACTGCACACTGCCTCTTCTTCCATTTCTCCAATGCTGCTTGGCTGGCCCCCTGTTTCCAAGCCAAGAGATTCAGAGAACAGAAGTAGAGACGGCTCCTGTCCTGGGCTCTCTGACTGCCTGGCCAATTTGGCAGGTGGTGAAGAGACAGATGGCTGCTCTCCAGTGCTCTGTGCCTGAGAGGATGTGGCACTAACTGAAGTCGATGCCGAGGCGTTAGCTGCCATCCACCCGACAACGGCTTCAATTTGGTCTTCACGCAGCAGCGGTGCACGGCGCTCTCCGACAAAGCTGCGCATGAAGGACTGTTCCCTGCTGAAACTGAGTGACGACGAGTCACCGGCGCCCGCAGCAGGCACAGAATCACCACGTCCTCTCCCTGCTCCTCTCCCTGCTCCGCGCCCACGCCCACGTGCCTTACTCCCTGCCCTCTTCATCTTGGTTGACAGATAAAGATAAGCAGAAAAGTACTAAGGCCTTAGTGTGCTTATTCCTGTAATGCTCCTCCTAACAGGTGTAAGAAACACTAATGTTGTAAATTGTGGACTAAACTTTATTATTTTTCAAATGTGGCCTACACAAGTGTTAAGTTGTGTTTGGTGAACTTAACTTTTTTTTTGGTGCAGATCGGGCTACAGAGCTAGTTTAAATCACACGGAGACCGTGCAGACAGCCGTAAACGGCGCTGCAAGGCCAAAAAACCCTCCTCTAGGTTATCCTATATAGTGTTTTTCCACTATTTAGCTGGATACAAGTGGAAAGACACTAATAGGAATTTTTTTTTTCAAATTTTAAACTGGCTGCACTATTTGAAAAAAAAGAAATTGTTTTTCAAGGTATGAGGCAGTAACGCACCCTGAGCTGAATCCAACCGGCTATGGCTGCACACAGACTACAGGGCGAGCTGCGCTCACACAGAGACCGTGCAGACAGCCGTAAACGGCGCTGCAAGGCCCCAAAAAAACCCTCTAGGTTATCCTATGTAGTGTTTTTCCACAATTGAGCTGGAGACTGGTGGAAAGACACTAATAGGAATTTTTTTTTTTTCAAATTTTAAACAGGCTGCACTATTTCAAAAAAAGGAAAATTTTTCTCAAGGTATGAGCCAGTAACGAACCCTGAGCTGAATCCAACCGGCTATGGCTGCACACAGACTACAGGGCGAGCTGGGCTCACACGGAGACCGTGCAGACAGCCGTAAACGGCGCTGCAAGGCCAAAAAACCCTCCTCTAGGTTATCCTATATAGTGTTTTTCCACTATTTAGCTGGATACGAGTGGAAAGACACTTATAGGATTTTTTTTTTTCAAATTTTAAACAGGCTGCACTATTTGAAAAAAAAGGAAAATTTTTCACAAGGTATGAGCCAGTAACGAACCCTGAGCTGAATCCAACCGGCTATGGCTGCACACAGACTACAGGGCGAGCTGGGCTCACACGGAGACCGTGCAGACAGCCGATATCGGCCGATATTTGCGGTATCGGAATTCCGATACTGAATTCCGATACTTCCCGCGTATCGGATACCGGAATCGGAAGTTCCCAGAATTCAAATTGAACGCAGCAGCCAATGAGGAATGAATGAAAGTGTGGGCACATCCTGTTTAGCATGGTGGGCATGTAAGTACTGGCAAGGCTGGGATTGGCTGCTGAAATGATGTCACTCTGCACTATAAAAAAGCGCTGCCGCCATTTTGCGCTCACTCTGCTGTGATTTCAGTTAGGGACAGGACGCTGTGTTCTAACTGAGGGCCAGTTGAGCTTGCTAATTGCTTTATTTTCCTTTCCAAAGGCTAATTTAGCAAAACGCTGTGTGTTCTTCACTGTTCACCTTGCTCTTGCCTTGCAGCGCTGTTTTAACAGCGTTCTGCAAGGTCTCTGTGTGTGTGTGTGTGTGCAGCTCACTCTGTAGTCTGTGTGCAGCCATATACCCGGTTGTATTCAGCTCAGGGGGGGTTCACACTGCCTCACACAGTTGTTCTTTTTTGCTCTTAGTGCAGCCTGCTGCACATTTTTTCTCAAATTTCCTATTAGTGTTTTTCCACCAGTCTCCAGCTCTATTGTGGAAAAACACTACATAGGATAACCTAGAGGGGGTTTTTTGGGCCTTGCAGCGCCGTTTACGGCTGTCTGCACGGTCTCCGTGTGAGCCCAGCTCGCCCTGTAGTCTGTGTGCAGCCATAGCCGGTTGGATTCAGCTCAGGGTTCGTTACTGGCTCATACCTTGAGAAAAATTTTCCTTTTTTTCAAATAGTGCAGCCTGTTTAAAATTTGAAAAAAAAAATTCCTATTAGTGTCTTTCCACTCGTATCCAGCTAAATAGTGGAAAAACACTATATAGGATAACCTAGAGGAGGGTTTTTTGGCCTTGCAGCGCCGTTTACGGCTGTCTGCACGGTCTCCGTGTGAGCCCAGCTCGCCTTGTAGTCTGTGTGCAGCCATAGCCGGTTGGATTCAGCTCAGGGTTCGTTACTGGCTCATACTTTGCGAAAAATTTTCCTTTTTTTTCAAATAGTGCAGCCTGTTTAAAATTTGAAAAAAAAAAATCCTATAAGTGTCTTTCCACTCGTATCCAGCTAAATAGTGGAAAAACACTATATAGGATAACCTAGAGGAGGGTTTTTTGGCCTTGCAGCGCCATTTACGGCTGTCTGCACGGTCTCCGTGTGAGCCCAGCTCGCCCTGTAGTCTGTGTGCAGCCATAGCCGGTTGGATTCAGCTCAGGGTTCGTTACTGGCTCATACCTTGAGAAAAATTTTCCTTTTTTTGAAATAGTGCAGCCTGTTTAAAATTTGAAAAAAAAAAAATTCCTATTAGTGTCTTTCCACCAGTCTCCAGCTCAATTGTGGAAAAACACTACATAGGATAACCTAGAGGGTTTTTTTGGGGCCTTGCAGCGCCGTTTACGGCTGTCTGCACGGTCTCTGTGTGAGCGCAGCTCGCCCTGTAGTCTGTGTGCAGCCATAGCCGGTTGGATTCAGCTCAGGGTGCGTTACTGCCTCATACCTTGAAAAACAATTTCCTTTTTTTCAAATAGTGCAGCCAGTTTAAAATTTGAAAAAAAAAATTCCTATTAGTGTCTTTCCACTTGTATCCAGCTAAATAGTGGAAAAACACTATATAGGATAACCTAGAGGAGGGTTTTTTGGCCTTGCAGCGCCGTTTACGGCTGTCTGCACGGTCTCCGTGTGATTTAAACTAGCTCTGTAGCCCGATCTGCACCAAAAAAAAAGTTAAGTTCACCAAACACAACTTAACACTTGTGTAGGCCACATTTGAAAAATAATAAAGTTTAGTCCACAATTTACAACATTAGTGTTTCTTACACCTGTTAGGAGGAGCATTACAGGAATAAGCACACTAAGGCCTTAGTTCTTTTCTGCTTATCTTTATCTGTCAACCAAGATGAAGAGGGCAGGGAGTAAGGCACGTGGGCGTGGGCGCGGAGCAGGGAGAGGAGCAGGGAGAGGACGTGGTGATTCTGTGCCTGCTGCGGGCGCCGGTGACTCGTCGTCACTCAGTTTCAGCAGGGAACAGTCCTTCATGCGCAGCTTTGTCGGAGAGCGCCGTGCACCGCTGCTGCGTGAAGACCAAATTGAAGCCGTTGTCGGGTGGATGGCAGCTAACGCCTCGGCATCGACTTCAGTTAGTGCCACATCCTCTCAGGCACAGAGCACTGGAGAGCAGCCATCTGTCTCTTCACCACCTGCCAAATTGGCCAGGCAGTCAGAGAGCCCAGGACAGGAGCCGTCTCTACTTCTGTTCTCTGAATCTCTTGGCTTGGAAACAGGGGGCCAGCCAAGCAGCATTGGAGAAATGGAAGAAGAGGCAGTGTGCAGTGATGCCCAACACCTTTGTCTCTCTGACTCTGAAGAGGCAGGTGGGCCAGTGCCTCCGGTGACCACAGCGCAGTACGCATCTGATGATGAAACTCAGGTGCCGCTTTCTCGTGCGTACTGTGCTGCTGAGACTACCCAGGAGGAGCAGTTGGTGGCAGAGGGTAGTGGAGATGATGAGGTCCTTGACCCATCGTGGCGTGAGGAACAGGAAGGTGGTGGGAGCAGCTCAGAGGAAGAGCTTCCTCTTACGGGCCAAAGAGGGAGAGGGAGGGGGAAGACTGCGGAGCCTGTAGCCTCCACTTTGGCACCCGTTAGGAGCCTGTCTCTTTCCAAAGCCAAAAAGGGCGCTCCCAAGACTTGCAGTGCCTGGTCCTTTTTTGACACAGTTGCAGATGATATTTGTTTTGTCAAATGCAAGCTGTGTCATCATAAAGTAAAAAGAGGGAAAAATGTCAGCAACCTCAATACCACAAATATGTGGAAACATGTGCGGACCAGGCACGCGGTGGAGTTACAGAAACACACTGAAGATGTAGGCCAACCAACAGCGGCAGCTACCACCTCTTCAGCTCGTGTTGCCTCTTCCTCCAGCTCACGCACAGCTGGTTTGGCTTCCTCCCAGAGACCTTGTGTAATTCCACCCACAGCACCACCTTCCCAGTCATCCTCACACTCCCAGTCTACTCTACAGCCATCGGTAGTACAGGCATGGGAGAAAAGGCGGGCATTCTCGGCCAACCACCCCCGAGCACAGGCTCTGAATGCAGGCATTGCCAAACTGTTGTCCCTGGAAATGCTCTCGTTCAGGCTGGTGGAGACTGACAGCTTCCGTGACTTGATGGCATTGGCAGTCCCACAGTACAAGGTGCCCAGCCGCTTTTACTTCAGCAGGCAGGCTGTCCCTGCCCTGCACAGGCATGTTGAGGCAAACATAAAACATGCGCTACTGAACGCCGTCAGTAGCAAGGTCCACCTCACCACCGATGCGTGGACCAGTCAGCATGGACAGGGGCGATATGTTTCCCTCACTGCCCATTGGGTTAATGTTGTTGAGCCAGGTACAGATCGTGCGAGTGGCGCAGGACGTGTCCTGCCCACTCCAAGGATTGCAGGAATCCAGTCTGTACGCATCGACTCCTCCTCTTACACCAGTTCCTCTGATTCCTCTCTGCAGGATCCGTCACAGTCCACCCCCACATGGACCCGTGAACGTTTACCTATGACCGACATGAGCACAGCCGTGGCCAAACGTCAGCAGGCCGTCTTGAAACTAGTTTCATTGGGGCATCGAAGCCACACAGCGCAGGAGCTCTGGAATGCCATAAAGCAGGAGAGCGATGTGTGGTTACTGCCAGCGAATCTCCAGCCAGGCATGGTAGTGTGTGACAATGGCCGAAATCTGGTGGCAGCTTTGGCCCTTGGCAACCTCACTCACATCCCATGTCTGGCACATGTGCTCAATTTGGTTGTGCAGAGTTTTCTGAGGGACTATCCGGATCTTGATGCCCTGCTGCACAAGGTCCGCCTAGAGTGTGCTCACTTGCGGCGTTCCAGCTTGGCCAGATCCCGCATTGCTGCTCTGCAGCGCCGATTCCGCCTTCCGGAACACCGCATCATATGTGACCTACCTACCCGGTGGAATTCCACGTTACATATGTTGGAGCGGTTGTGTGAGCAGCAGCAAGCAGTTATGGAGTACCAGCTGCATCAGGCGCAAAGAAGTGGCAGTCAGCGCCGATCAGACTTCACAACCACAGAGTGGGCCACTATGAAGGACGTCTGCCAGGTTTTGCGTCCTTTTGATTATTCCACGCGGATGGCAAGTGCAGATGATGCACTAGTCAGCATGACTGTCCCCCTTATCTGCCTGCTTCAGCAAACTTTGCAAGGGTTAAGGGATGATGTGGTGGAAGAGGTGGAGGATGAGGAGTAGTGTTGAGCGATACCTTCCGATATCGGAAAGTATCGGTATCGGTTTGGATCGGCCGATATTCAAAAAATATCGGATATCGCCGATACCGATACCCGATCCCAATGCAAGTCAATGGGACCAAAATATCGGAATTAAAATAAACCCTTTCTTTCCTTGTAGGTTCATTCTACATGAAGGAAAACAACTAAGAATAATGCCGGATGTATTTGGGGAGGTGGCGGAGACATTAAAGTCATAGAGGTTTATCCCAATCAAATAGAATAGCATGTTTTTTGTTTTTTTTTAAGACGTTCGGAGTGACAAAGATATTGACTATGTAAATTTTTTTTTTATTTTGTCAGATATTGATGTTTCACTATTCCACGCCCTTCCCCTTCTTTTTTTTCTTTTTTTTTTTCTTTTCCCACACTTTCATCTTCATCATCATCAGCATCAGCATCTTTGACATCAACTTCTTCTTCACCTTATTCATCTTCTTCTTCATCCTTTACCTTTTTTTTTTTTTTTTTATTACATTCTTCATATTCATTTTATTCAACTATTATTATTCTTCTTATTCTACATATTCTTTTTATTCCACTGTTATTATTCTTCCTATTCTACTTCTTCATCATATTCTCATTTGTGACAGGCATTCCCGTAGTTGTTATCTATAAAAGTTTGAAGATTACACCTTCCGTTCTGCCAGTCACAAAAGTTACATTTGTCCGCGTTCAGTTTGGCCTGCAGCATCAGGCTTTATCCAGGGACACCACGAGGAGGAACGGACTCACCCCCATACACTGCTTAGTCTTCTTCTGCATATAATTTAGATAATATCTTTTGCTCTGATATTAAGTCTTATGCTTAATGTTCTTCTGCTCTTTGTTCTGCAGCCTCTTGTTCTTCTGCTTCTCGGTCTTCCATGTTGTCGTCTCCAGGGTCGTCGTCTCCAGTGTCGTCATCTCCGCCGTCGTCGTCTCCGCCGTCGTCGTCGTCGTCATCGGGGTGGTCTTCCGTGTCGTCGTCATCGTGGTGGTCTTCCGGGTCGTCGACGTTAGGGTCTTCAACTTGGAAATGTAGCAGAAGGTACAAGAAGGCTGAGAAAATGCCAAGAACCAGCTGATGGAACTGGAACTCGGATGGCTACCCGAAGGTTCAAGAGCCTATGGAACTACCGAGGACCAGCTGACGTTACTGGAACCCGGTTACTAAGCAGGAGGTACCCGTGCTAAAAAGCACTACCAAGGACCGCCTGACGTTGACGGAACTCGGATACCCAGAAGGAGGCACCTAAGCCAAAGGCTCTGCCCGGAACCAGCTGACGTTACTGGAACCAGGATGGGGAGCAGAAGGTACAAGAGCAAAAGACACTGCCGAGAACCAGCTGACGGTACTGGAACCCGGATGGGTAGCCGAAGGTCCAAGAGCCAATGGAACTACCGAGGACCAGCTGACGTTACTGGAACCCGGTTACTAAGCAGGAGGTACCCGTGCCTGAAAGCACTACCAAGGACCACCTGACGTTGGTGGAACTTGGATACCCAGAAGGAGGCACCTAAGCCAAAGGCTCTGCCCAGAACCAGCTGACGGTACTGGAACCAGGATGGGGAGCAGAAGGTACAAGAGCAAAAGACACTGCCGAGAACCAGCTGACGGTGCTGGAACCAGGTGGTGGACCCGAAGGCCCACAGGAGAGGAGAGAACAGCTAGGCCGCGAGGCAGCCGCAGTTACCGAACCCCAACAGTCCTACAGGGGGAGCTGGGCCTACTGGCACTACATAACCAGCCTTGACTACCAGTTCACGCAGCCCACATAGGAAGCTCCTAAACTGGAGGCACCCTGGAGTTGGCTAACTCGACCGCACCACGACGGGGCAAGCATAGGCGTCTCAGTGAAGTTGACACAACCCGGAAACAGCTGACGGTGCTGAAACCAGGCTTGGCACGAGGGAGTACCTGTGACAAGAACACTGCCGAGAACCAGCTGGCGGTGCTGGAACCCGGATGCGTTGCCCCAGTGTGCAAGAGCCAATGGCACGACCGAGGACCAGCTGACGGTGCTGGAACCCGGTTACTAAGCTGTAGGTGCCCGCGCTTAAAAGCACTACCAAGGACCGCCTGGCGTTGGCGGAACTCGGATACCCAGGAGGAGGCACCTAAGCCAAAGGCTCGGCCCGGAACCAGCTGACGGTGCTGGAACCAGGTGGTGGACCCCAAGGCCCACAGGAGAGGAGAGAACAGCTAGGCCGCGAGGCAGCCGCAGTTACCGAACCCCAACAGTCCTACAGGGGGAGCTGGGCCTACTGGCACTACAGAACCAGCCTTGACTACCAGTTCACGCAGCCCACATAGGAAGCTCCTAAACTGGAGGCACCCTGGAGTTGGCTAACCCGACCGCACCACGACGAGGCAAGCATAGGTGTCTCAGTGAGCTTGACACAACCCGGAAACAGCTGACGGTGCTGAAACCAGGCTTGGCACGAGGGAGTACCTGTGACAAAAACACTGCCGAGAACCAGCTGGCGGTGCTGGAACCCGGATGCGTTGCCCCAGTGTGCAAGAGCCAATGGCACGACCGAGGACCAGCTGACGGTGCTGGAACCCGGTTACTAAGCTGTAGGTGCCCGCGCTTAAAAGCACTACCAAGGACCGCCTGGCGTTGGCGGAACTCGGATACCCAGGAGGAGGCACCTAAGCCAAAGGCTCGGCCCGGAACCAGCTGACGGTGCTGGAACCAGGTGGTGGACCCGAAGGTCCACAGGAGAGGAGAGAACAGCTAGGCCGCGAGGCAGCCGCAGTTACCGAACCCCAACAGTCCTACAGGGGGAGCTGGGCCTACTGGCACTACAGAACCAGCCTTGACTACCAGTTCACGCAGCCCACATAGGAAGCTCCTAAACTGGAGGCACCCTGGAGTTGGCTAACCCGACCGCACCACGACGAGGCAAGCATAGGTGTCTCAGTGAGCTTGACACAACCCGGAAACAGCTGACGGTGCTGAAACCAGGCTTGGCACGAGGGAGTACCTGTGACAAAAACACTGCCGAGAACCAGCTGGCGGTGCTGGAACCCGGATGCGTTGCCCCAGTGTGCAAGAGCCAATGGCACGACCGAGGACCAGCTGACGGTGCTGGAACCCGGTTACTAAGCTGTAGGTGCCCGCGCTTAAAAGCACTACCAAGGACCGCCTGGCGTTGGCGGAACTCGGATACCCAGGAGGAGGCACCTAAGCCAAAGGCTCGGCCCGGAACCAGCTGACGGTGCTGGAACCAGGTGGTGGACCCGAAGGCCCACAGGAGAGGAGAGAACAGCTAGGCCGCGAGGCAGCCGCAGTTACCGAACCCCAACAGTCCTACAGGGGGAGCTGGGCCTACTGGCACTACATAACCAGCCTTGACTACCAGTTCACGCAGCCCACATAGGAAGCTCCTAAACTGGAGGCACCCTGGAGTTGGCTAACTCGACCGCACCACGACGGGGCAAGCATAGGCGTCTCAGTGAAGTTGACACAACCCGGAAACAGCTGACGGTGCTGAAACCAGGCTTGGCACGAGGGAGTACCTGTGACAAGAACACTGCCGAGAACCAGCTGGCGGTGCTGGAACCCGGATGCGTTGCCCCAGTGTGCAAGAGCCAATGGCACGACCGAGGACCAGCTGACGGTGCTGGAACCCGGTTACTAAGCTGTAGGTGCCCGCGCTTAAAAGCACTACCAAGGACCGCCTGGCGTTGGCGGAACTCGGATACCCAGGAGGAGGCACCTAAGCCAAAGGCTCGGCCCGGAACCAGCTGACGGTGCTGGAACCAGGTGGTGGACCCCAAGGCCCACAGGAGAGGAGAGAACAGCTAGGCCGCGAGGCAGCCGCAGTTACCGAACCCCAACAGTCCTACAGGGGGAGCTGGGCCTACTGGCACTACAGAACCAGCCTTGACTACCAGTTCACGCAGCCCACATAGGAAGCTCCTAAACTGGAGGCACCCTGGAGTTGGCTAACCCGACCGCACCACGACGAGGCAAGCATAGGTGTCTCAGTGAGCTTGACACAACCCGGAAACAGCTGACGGTGCTGAAACCAGGCTTGGCACGAGGGAGTACCTGTGACAAAAACACTGCCGAGAACCAGCTGGCGGTGCTGGAACCCGGATGCGTTGCCCCAGTGTGCAAGAGCCAATGGCACGACCGAGGACCAGCTGACGGTGCTGGAACCCGGTTACTAAGCTGTAGGTGCCCGCGCTTAAAAGCACTACCAAGGACCGCCTGGCGTTGGCGGAACTCGGATACCCAGGAGGAGGCACCTAAGCCAAAGGCTCGGCCCGGAACCAGCTGACGGTGCTGGAACCAGGTGGTGGACCCGAAGGTCCACAGGAGAGGAGAGAACAGCTAGGCCGCGAGGCAGCCGCAGTTACCGAACCCCAACAGTCCTACAGGGGGAGCTGGGCCTACTGGCACTACAGAACCAGCCTTGACTACCAGTTCACGCAGCCCACATAGGAAGCTCCTAAACTGGAGGCACCCTGGAGTTGGCTAACCCGACCGCACCACGACGAGGCAAGCATAGGTGTCTCAGTGAGCTTGACACAACCCGGAAACAGCTGACGGTGCTGAAACCAGGCTTGGCACGAGGGAGTACCTGTGACAAAAACACTGCCGAGAACCAGCTGGCGGTGCTGGAACCCGGATGCGTTGCCCCAGTGTGCAAGAGCCAATGGCACGACCGAGGACCAGCTGACGGTGCTGGAACCCGGTTACTAAGCTGTAGGTGCCCGCGCTTAAAAGCACTACCAAGGACCGCCTGGCGTTGGCGGAACTCGGATACCCAGGAGGAGGCACCTAAGCCAAAGGCTCGGCCCGGAACCAGCTGACGGTGCTGGAACCAGGTGGTGGACCCCAAGGCCCACAGGAGAGGAGAGAACAGCTAGGCCGCGAGGCAGCCGCAGTTACCGAACCCCAACAGTCCTACAGGGGGAGCTGGGCCTACTGGCACTACAGAACCAGCCTTGACTACCAGTTCACGCAGCCCACATAGGAAGCTCCTAAACTGGAGGCACCCTGGAGTTGGCTAACCCGACCGCACCACGACGAGGCAAGCATAGGTGTCTCAGTGAGCTTGACACAACCCGGAAACAGCTGACGGTGCTGAAACCAGGCTTGGCACGAGGGAGTACCTGTGACAAGAACACTGCCGAGAACCAGCTGGCGGTGCTGGAACCCGGATGCGTTGCCCCAGTGTGCAAGAGCCAATGGCACGACCGAGGACCAGCTGACGGTGCTGGAACCCGGTTACTAAGCTGTAGGTGCCCGCGCTTAAAAGCACTACCAAGGACCGCCTGGCGTTGGCGGAACTCGGATACCCAGGAGGAGGCACCTAAGCCAAAGGCTCGGCCCGGAACCAGCTGACGGTGCTGGAACCAGGTGGTGGACCCCAAGGCCCACAGGAGAGGAGAGAACAGCTAGGCCGCGAGGCAGCCGCAGTTACCGAACCCCAACAGTCCTACAGGGGGAGCTGGGCCTACTGGCACTACAGAACCAGCCTTGACTACCAGTTCACGCAGCCCACATAGGAAGCTCCTAAACTGGAGGCACCCTGGAGTTGGCTAACCCGACCGCACCACGACGAGGCAAGCATAGGTGTCTCAGTGAGCTTGACACAACCCGGAAACAGCTGACGGTGCTGAAACCAGGCTTGGCACGAGGGAGTACCTGTGACAAAAACACTGCCGAGAACCAGCTGGCGGTGCTGGAACCCGGATGCGTTGCCCCAGTGTGCAAGAGCCAATGGCACGACCGAGGACCAGCTGACGGTGCTGGAACCCGGTTACTAAGCTGTAGGTGCCCGCGCTTAAAAGCACTACCAAGGACCGCCTGGCGTTGGCGGAACTCGGATACCCAGGAGGAGGCACCTAAGCCAAAGGCTCGGCCCGGAACCAGCTGACGGTGCTGGAACCAGGTGGTGGACCCGAAGGTCCACAGGAGAGGAGAGAACAGCTAGGCCGCGAGGCAGCCGCAGTTACCGAACCCCAACAGTCCTACAGGGGGAGCTGGGCCTACTGGCACTACAGAACCAGCCTTGACTACCAGTTCACGCAGCCCACATAGGAAGCTCCTAAACTGGAGGCACCCTGGAGTTGGCTAACCCGACCGCACCACGACGAGGCAAGCATAGGTGTCTCAGTGAGCTTGACACAACCCGGAAACAGCTGACGGTGCTGAAACCAGGCTTGGCACGAGGGAGTACCTGTGACAAAAACACTGCCGAGAACCAGCTGGCGGTGCTGGAACCCGGATGCGTTGCCCCAGTGTGCAAGAGCCAATGGCACGACCGAGGACCAGCTGACGGTGCTGGAACCCGGTTACTAAGCTGTAGGTGCCCGCGCTTAAAAGCACTACCAAGGACCGCCTGGCGTTGGCGGAACTCGGATACCCAGGAGGAGGCACCTAAGCCAAAGGCTCGGCCCGGAACCAGCTGACGGTGCTGGAACCAGGTGGTGGACCCCAAGGCCCACAGGAGAGGAGAGAACAGCTAGGCCGCGAGGCAGCCGCAGTTACCGAACCCCAACAGTCCTACAGGGGGAGCTGGGCCTACTGGCACTACAGAACCAGCCTTGACTACCAGTTCACGCAGCCCACATAGGAAGCTCCTAAACTGGAGGCACCCTGGAGTTGGCTAACCCGACCGCACCACGACGAGGCAAGCATAGGTGTCTCAGTGAGCTTGACACAACCCGGAAACAGCTGACGGTGCTGAAACCAGGCTTGGCACGAGGGAGTACCTGTGACAAGAACACTGCCGAGAACCAGCTGGCGGTGCTGGAACCCGGATGCGTTGCCCCAGTGTGCAAGAGCCAATGGCACGACCGAGGACCAGCTGACGGTGCTGGAACCCGGTTACTAAGCTGTAGGTGCCCGCGCTTAAAAGCACTACCAAGGACCGCCTGGCGTTGGCGGAACTCGGATACCCAGGAGGAGGCACCTAAGCCAAAGGCTCGGCCCGGAACCAGCTGACGGTGCTGGAACCAGGTGGTGGACCCCAAGGCCCACAGGAGAGGAGAGAACAGCTAGGCCGCGAGGCAGCCGCAGTTACCGAACCCCAACAGTCCTACAGGGGGAGCTGGGCCTACTGGCACTACAGAACCAGCCTTGACTACCAGTTCACGCAGCCCACATAGGAAGCTCCTAAACTGGAGGCACCCTGGAGTTGGCTAACCCGACCGCACCACGACGAGGCAAGCATAGGTGTCTCAGTGAGCTTGACACAACCCGGAAACAGCTGACGGTGCTGAAACCAGGCTTGGCACGAGGGAGTACCTGTGACAAAAACACTGCCGAGAACCAGCTGGCGGTGCTGGAACCCGGATGCGTTGCCCCAGTGTGCAAGAGCCAATGGCACGACCGAGGACCAGCTGACGGTGCTGGAACCCGGTTACTAAGCTGTAGGTGCCCGCGCTTAAAAGCACTACCAAGGACCGCCTGGCGTTGGCGGAACTCGGATACCCAGGAGGAGGCACCTAAGCCAAAGGCTCGGCCCGGAACCAGCTGACGGTGCTGGAACCAGGTGGTGGACCCGAAGGTCCACAGGAGAGGAGAGAACAGCTAGGCCGCGAGGCAGCCGCAGTTACCGAACCCCAACAGTCCTACAGGGGGAGCTGGGCCTACTGGCACTACAGAACCAGCCTTGACTACCAGTTCACGCAGCCCACATAGGAAGCTCCTAAACTGGAGGCACCCTGGAGTTGGCTAACCCGACCGCACCACGACGAGGCAAGCATAGGTGTCTCAGTGAGCTTGACACAACCCGGAAACAGCTGACGGTGCTGAAACCAGGCTTGGCACGAGGGAGTACCTGTGACAAAAACACTGCCGAGAACCAGCTGGCGGTGCTGGAACCCGGATGCGTTGCCCCAGTGTGCAAGAGCCAATGGCACGACCGAGGACCAGCTGACGGTGCTGGAACCCGGTTACTAAGCTGTAGGTGCCCGCGCTTAAAAGCACTACCAAGGACCGCCTGGCGTTGGCGGAACTCGGATACCCAGGAGGAGGCACCTAAGCCAAAGGCTCGGCCCGGAACCAGCTGACGGTGCTGGAACCAGGTGGTGGACCCCAAGGCCCACAGGAGAGGAGAGAACAGCTAGGCCGCGAGGCAGCCGCAGTTACCGAACCCCAACAGTCCTACAGGGGGAGCTGGGCCTACTGGCACTACAGAACCAGCCTTGACTACCAGTTCACGCAGCCCACATAGGAAGCTCCTAAACTGGAGGCACCCTGGAGTTGGCTAACCCGACCGCACCACGACGAGGCAAGCATAGGTGTCTCAGTGAGCTTGACACAACCCGGAAACAGCTGACGGTGCTGAAACCAGGCTTGGCACGAGGGAGTACCTGTGACAAGAACACTGCCGAGAACCAGCTGGCGGTGCTGGAACCCGGATACGTTGCCCCAGTGTGCAAGAGCCAATGGCACGACCGAGGACCAGCTGACGGTGCTGGAACCCGGTTACTAAGCTGTAGGTGCCCGCGCTTAAAAGCACTACCAAGGACCGCCTGGCGTTGGCGGAACTCGGATACCCAGGAGGAGGCACCTAAGCCAAAGGCTCGGCCCGGAACCAGCTGACGGTGCTGGAACCAGGTGGTGGACCCGAAGGTCCACAGGAGAGGAGAGAACAGCTAGGCCGCGAGGCAGCCGCAGTTACCGAACCCCAACAGTCCTACAGGGGGAGCTGGGCCTACTGGCACTACAGAACCAGCCTTGACTACCAGTTCACGCAGCCCACATAGGAAGCTCCTAAACTGGAGGCACCCTGGAGTTGGCTAACCCGACCGCACCACGACGAGGCAAGCATAGGTGTCTCAGTGAGCTTGACACAACCCGGAAACAGCTGACGGTGCTGAAACCAGGCTTGGCACGAGGGAGTACCTGTGACAAAAACACTGCCGAGAACCAGCTGGCGGTGCTGGAACCCGGATGCGTTGCCCCAGTGTGCAAGAGCCAATGGCACGACCGAGGACCAGCTGACGGTGCTGGAACCCGGTTACTAAGCTGTAGGTGCCCGCGCTTAAAAGCACTACCAAGGACCGCCTGGCGTTGGCGGAACTCGGATACCCAGGAGGAGGCACCTAAGCCAAAGGCTCGGCCCGGAACCAGCTGACGGTGCTGGAACCAGGTGGTGGACCCGAAGGTCCACAGGAGAGGAGAGAACAGCTAGGCCGCGAGGCAGCCGCAGTTACCGAACCCCAACAGTCCTACAGGGGGAGCTGGGCCTACTGGCACTACAGAACCAGCCTTGACTACCAGTTCACGCAGCCCACATAGGAAGCTCCTAAACTGGAGGCACCCTGGAGTTGGCTAACCCGACCGCACCACGACGAGGCAAGCATAGGTGTCTCAGTGAGCTTGACACAACCCGGAAACAGCTGACGGTGCTGAAACCAGGCTTGGCACGAGGGAGTACCTGTGACAAAAACACTGCCGAGAACCAGCTGGCGGTGCTGGAACCCGGATGCGTTGCCCCAGTGTGCAAGAGCCAATGGCACGACCGAGGACCAGCTGACGGTGCTGGAACCCGGTTACTAAGCTGTAGGTGCCCGCGCTTAAAAGCACTACCAAGGACCGCCTGGCGTTGGCGGAACTCGGATACCCAGGAGGAGGCACCTAAGCCAAAGGCTCGGCCCGGAACCAGCTGACGGTGCTGGAACCAGGTGGTGGACCCCAAGGCCCACAGGAGAGGAGAGAACAGCTAGGCCGCGAGGCAGCCGCAGTTACCGAACCCCAACAGTCCTACAGGGGGAGCTGGGCCTACTGGCACTACAGAACCAGCCTTGACTACCAGTTCACGCAGCCCACATAGGAAGCTCCTAAACTGGAGGCACCCTGGAGTTGGCTAACTCGACCGCACCACGACGGGGCAAGCATAGGCGTCTCAGTGAAGTTGACACAACCCGGAAACAGCTGACGGTGCTGAAACCAGGCTTGGCACGAGGGAGTACCTGTGACAAGAACACTGCCGAGAACCAGCTGGCGGTGCTGGAACACGGATGCGTTGCCTTGCCTATTAAAGATTGTCTTCCTAGAGCCCCAACTAGCGGTGTTGGAGCAAAGGGTAAGCAGGGGGAGATGAGTGTAGGCCGAAGCCTGCACTGGAGGCAGCTTTGTGTCTGCGTTGCGTTTGCAGGACACTTTGCCGGCTACACACTGGGGGAACAGCTGGCGTTGCTGAACCCCACTAACACAATGGCGTGTGTTTTTCTCTGTGCAGCTAGCACTTGCGGGCAAAAACTAGCGATGTTAGAGCCCGTGTTGAAGCAGGAGGAGGAGGAGAGGAGCAGAGTGTAGGCCGAAGCTTAGTTGAACCAATTTCAAAGGAAACCTTTAACCCCCCCCTCAGGTGTTACAAAGTACAAGAGACACACCTTGTGCAGTATTAATGCTGCACAAGTGAAAGGTTGCTCTATTAATTTGTCTACTTGCACACGCTGAATGAAAGACATACACAATTTACCCCATTCTACAGTCAAACTGTAGTGGATGCGTGACTTGGTTTTTTGATGAGACGCAGCACAGGTGTCCAAAATAACGCCTTGGTGCTTGGAGCAGCTTCCTGAGCGTTGTTATTTGCTGTACAGGAGTCTGCGCTCTTGTGTTATCCCTTGGCAATGCCCTGTTAGCGCTGCCCATCTTATGACATCATTTCATGTTGGCCGGTGCGGTTAACGATGGCCATAAATCCCAGACCCACAGTGTCTTTTCATAAAGCCACACTGCGGTGCTGGGATTCGTGGCCTTGAGCAGTAAATATTTTGGCCGCTCACACACGTCCTTACACCTGCTTCAGACTGGGCGGCCTCTGCTGATCCCTTCTCGCATGCCGCGGCCATGAGGCTGCACAGTCTGAAGAAGGCTGAAGGAGATGAGTTAAGACAGGCGAAGATATGCACTGCTCGTGCCCATCAATCACACCCTCGCAGTCAAAATAATTAAGACAACGAGGAGCATTTTATTCAGGCAGGGCGGACGAACAGGCGCAAGTAGCCAACCAATGATGTCAGAAGACGGGAAGCGCTACCAAGGGGGGTGCTGCGTATCATTAGAAAGGAAAGTCACACCTCAGGGACAGTGGAATGGTCTCAAAGAGACACATTTTGTACGTGTTGAGTTCCACGTGGGCAAGGAGAAAACATCAGCCACCTTGTACAAATGCAGCAGTACTGCTGTACAAGGTGGCTGTTATACATAGAAACACCTGGGGGTGGGGGCCAGGCTCCCTTCAATTTCAGTTCATGTGCCTGCGTGGCGTTTGCAGGTCACGTTGCAAGCTGCACAGCAGGGGAACAGCTGGCGGTGCTGAACCCCACTAACACATTGGCTGGTGTTTTTCTCTGTGCAGCTAGCATTTCCGGGCAAAAACTAGCGGTGTTTGAGCCCAGGGTCAGCAGGAGGAGGAGGAGAGGAGCAAAGTGTAGGCCGAAGCCTGCACTGGTGGCAGCTTTTGGTCGGTTGTGCCAGCGTGGCTTGTGCTGGACACGATGCCGGCTACACAGCGGGGGAACAGCTGGCGTTGCTGAACCCCACTAACACATTGGCTGGTGTTTTTCTCTGTGCAGCTAGCATTTCCGGGCAAAAACTAGCGGTGTTTGAGCCCAGGGTCAGCAGGAGGAGGAGGAGAGGAGCAAAGTGTAGGCCGAAGCCTGCACTGGTGGCAGCTTTTGGTCGGTTGTGCCAGCGTGGCTTGTGCTGGACACGATGCCGGCTACACAGCGGGGGAACAGCTGGCGTTGCTGAACCCCACTAACACATTGGCTGGTGTTTTTCTCTGTGCAGCTAGCATTTCCGGGCAAAAACTAGCGTTGTTAGAGCCCAGGGTCAGCAGGAGGAGGAGAGGAGCAGAGTGTAGGCCGAAGCCTAGTTGAACCAATTTCAAAGGTTACCTTTAACCCCCCCTCAGGTGTTACAAAGAACAAGAGCCACTCCTTCTGCAGCATTAATGCTGCACAAGTAAAAGGTTGCTCTATTAATTTGTCTACTTGCACAAGCTGAATGCAACACGTAGACTATTTAGCCCATTATACTGTTTAACAGTAGTGGAGGCGTGACTTGTCTTTTTAAAGAAAAGCAGCACAGGTGTCGAAAACAACACCTTTTTGCATGGGCGCAGCTTCCTGAGCGTTGTTAGTTGCTGTACAGGAGTCTGCGCTCTTGTGATCCTTTGGCCATGCGCTGTGAGCGCTTCCTGTCTTATGACCTCATTTCATGTTGGCCGTTGCGGTTAGCGATGGACATGAATCCCAGACCCACAGTGTGTTTTTAAAAAATCACACTGCGGTGCTGGGATTCGTGCCCTGGTGCAGTAAATATGTTTGCCGCTCACACATGTCCTTACACCTGCTTCAGACTGGACGGCCTCATCTGATCCCTTATCGCCTGCCGAGGCCATGAGGACACCCAGTCTGAAGAAGGCGGAAGGAGATGAGTGAACACAGGCAAACATATGCACTGCACATGCCCATCAATCACACCCTCGCTGTCCAAAAAAATAAGACACCGAGGGGCGTTGTTTCGAGCAGGGGAGATGCACAGGCGCAGCCAGCTAACCAATGATGTCAAAAGACGGGCAGCGCTAACAAGGGTGGTGCTGCGTGTCATTACAAAGGAAAGTCACACCTCAGGGACATTGTAATGGTCTCTAATGAGAAACATTTTCTACGTGTTGAGTTCCACGTGGGCAAGGAGAAAAAGTCAGCCACCTTGTACAAATGCAGCAGTACTGCTGTACAAGGTGGCTGTTATACATAGAAACACCTGTGGGTGGGGGGCAGGCTCCCTTCAATTTCAGTTCATGTGCCTGCGTGGCGTTTGCAGGTCACGTTGCAAGCTACACAGCAGGGGAACAGCTGGCGTTGCTGAACCCCACTGACACATTGACTGGTGTTTTTCTCTGTGCAGATTGCATGTCCGGGCAAAAACTAGCGGTGTTAGAGCCCAGGGTCAGCAGGAGGAGGAGGAGAGGAGCAAAGTGTAGGCCGAAGCCTGCACTGGTGGCAGCTTTTGGTCGGTTGTGCCAGCGTGGCTTGTGCTGGACACGATGCCGGCTACACAGCGGGGGAACAGCTGGCGGTGCTGAACCCCACTAACACATTGGCTGGTGTTTTTCTCTGTGCAGCTAGCATTTCCGGGCAAAAACTAGCGGTGTTTGAGCCCAGGGTCAGCAGGAGGAGTAGAGGAGCAGAGTGTAGGCCGAAGCCTAGTTGAACCAATTTCAAAGGTTACCTTTAACCCCCCCCCTCAGGTGTTGCAAGGTACAAGAGCCACACCTTGAACAGCATTAATGATGCACAAGTCAAAGGTTGCTCTATTTAATTTTGCTCCTTGCACACGCTGAATTAAACACGTACACTATTTAGCCCATTATACTGTCAAACAGTAGTGGAGGCGTGACTACTAGTCTTTTTAAGGTGACGCAGCACAGGTGTACAAATTTACACCTAGGTGCTGTGCGCAGATTCCTTACCGTTGTTATTTGCAGTACAGGAAACTGCGCTCTTGTGTTATCCCTTGGCAATACCCTGTTAGTGCAGGCCGTCTCATGACCTCATTTCATGTTGGCCGCTGCGGTTAACGATGGCCATAAATCCCAGACCCACAGTGGCTTTTCATAAAGTCACACTGCGGTGCTGGGATTCGTGGCCTTGTGCAGTAAATATGTTCGCCGCTCACACATGTCCTTACACCTGCTTCAGACTGGGCGGCCTCAGCTGATCCCTTATCGCATGCCGCGGCCATGAGCCGCACAGTCAGAAGAAGGCGGAAGGAGGGGAGTGAAGACAGGGGAACATATGCACTGCTCGTGCCCATCAATCACACCCTCGCAGTCAAAATATATGAGACAACGGGGGGCGTTGTGTCGGGCAGGGGGACGCACAGGCACAGCCAGCCAACCAATGATGTCAGGAGACGGGCAGCGCTAACAATGGGGGTGCTGCGTGTCATTAAAAAGGAAAGTCACACCTCAGGGACATTGTAATGGTCTGTAATGAGACACATTTTGTACTTGTTGAGTTCCACGTGTGCAAGGAGAAAAAGTCAGCCACCTTGTACAAATGCAGCAGTACTGCTGTACAAGGTGGCTGTTATACATAGAAACACCTGGGGGGGTGGGGGGCAGGCTCCCTTCAATTTCAGTTCATGTGCCTGCGTGGCGTTTGCAGGACACGTTGCCAGCTACACAGCAGGGGAACAGCTGGCGGTGCTGAACCCCACTAACACATTGGCTGGTGTTTATCTCTGTGCAGCTAGCATGTCCGGGCAGAAACTGGCGTTGTTTGAGCCCAGGGTCAGCAGGAGGAGGAGAGGAGCAAAGTGTAGGCCGAAGCCTGCACTGGTGGCAGCTTTTGGTCAGTTGTGCCAGCGTGGCTTGTGCTGGACACGTTGCCGACTACACAGCAGGGGAACAGCTGGCGTTGCTGAACCCCACTAACACATTGGCTGGTGTTTTTCTCTGTGCAGCTAGCCGTTCCGGGCAAAAACTAGCGGTGTTTGAGCCCAGGGTCAGCAGGAGGAGTAGAGGAGCAGAGTGTAGGCCGAAGCCTAGTTGAACCAATTTCAAAGGTTACCTTTAACCCCCCCCCTCAGGTGTTGCAAGGTACAAGAGCCACACCTTGAACAGCATTAATGATGCACAAGTCAAAGGTTGCTCTATTTAATTTTGCTCCTTGCACACGCTGAATTAAACACGTACACTATTTAGCCCATTATACTGTCAAACAGTAGTGGAGGCGTGACTACTAGTCTTTTTAAGGAGACGCAGCACAGGTGTACAAATTTACACCTAGGTGCTGTGCGCAGATTCCTTACCGTTGTTATTTGCAGTACAGGAAACTGCGCTCTTGTGTTATCCCTTGGCAATACCCTGTTAGTGCAGGCCGTCTCATGACCTCATTTCATGTTGGCCGGTGCGGTTAACGATGGCCATAAATCCCAGACCCACAGTGGCTTTTCCTAAAGTCACACTGCGGTGCTGGGATTCGTGGCCTTGTGCAGTAAATATGTTCGCCGCTCACACATGTCCTTACACCTGCTTCAGACTGGGCGGCCTCAGCTGATCCCTTATCGCATGCCGCGGCCATGAGGCCGCACAGTCAGAAGAAGGCGGAAGGAGGGGAGTGAAAACAGGGGAACATATGCACTGCTCGTGCCCATCAATCACACCCTCGCAGTCAAAATATATGAGACAACGGGGGGCGTTGTGTCGGGCAGGGGGGACGCACAGGCACAGCCAGCCAACCAATGATGTCAGGAGACGGGCAGCGCTAACAATGGGGGTGCTGCGTGTCATTAAAAAGGAAAGTCACACCTCAGGGACATTGTAATGGTCTGTAATGAGACACATTT